>NC_056745.1:246014660-246137160 GCF_019279795.1 Protopterus annectens | reverse complement strand
AAGGCAATGGCGGCAAATCCATACAAGAGTTCCTCTTCAGCAAAAACACACTGATTGTTTGGCACAAAATAATGGCTTAAACACAATGACCCTTTTTTGGCACGAAAACAAAACTAGAAGGGCGCTTTGGTGCATGCGCACATCGACATTAGCGTTACAGGTCACGGGAGCGGAAAGCACAAAACATAAAAGTGTTTTGGGGCATGCGTACATCGATGTTGTAGTTAGAGGTTGAGGGCTGCATGCGGCCAGCGGGCTGCAGGTTGGACATGTCTGGTTAGAGGGCTTTCCCGTATAGAGGAGGATGTTGAGAGTTGACCAAAATTTTCGAGGACTGGATTTGCTGTTAAGCTCAGCAGCACTATAGTAGAACGTTTTTTGCAAGATTCCTCAGTTGCCTGTATTTTTGAAGAAAAGGTGGTGGTTTAGTTTTAGTCCAGGTTTTCCAAGCACAATCTCTTTGTTTCATAAGGGACCTAGTCTCTTTGGAGAGCCAGGGAGCATGATTTGATTTTACTCTGATCTTCCTAAAGGGAGCTAAGGAGTTCAGAGTATTCATGAAGATGCTATTGAAAGTGCTTTAGGGGGAGATGTTTTAGGGTGGACCAATGTATGTTGTGGAGAATGGAGTTAAAGTGAAATGAATTGAAAGTCGATAGTTTTTGACAGTCTTTGATAAGGTGGGGTTTAGGAATATGGGAGTAGTGTCTTAAGATGGTGTTAGGGAGATGATCACTGAGGGAGTCGGGTAAGGTGGTGAGATTGTGGTATTGGTGGGGGGAATTGGTAAGGATCCAGTCTATGATGGAGCTGGAAGTGGAATTTTTATGGAGGCGAGTGGCAGATGTTGGTGGAAGCCGTGTAGGTGGATACTGAGTTGGGGGGAGTCAGTTGTGAGTTTGGACCAATCAGTGTTGACATCACCAAGGATAAGTGTCTTATATGGTATGTTGTGGGAGAACCCAAGATGGGATGTTTTCAAGAATGGGCAGATTGTTACCAGGAAGAGGAAGAAGGTAGATGGAGGCAATTGCAAGTTTTTTGTGGAGATTCAGATGGCAGTTAAGGGTGATGATTTCAGCTGGGAGGAAGTCGGGAATTGAGGAAGGGTATGGTGAGAGGTTAAGGTTGTTTGAGTAGAGGATGGCCACACCACCACCTTTTTTTGCAGGTCTATCAGATTGGAAGATATTATAACCTGGTGGGAGTATTTCACTATTTGAGATTTTGTGGCTTGAGCCAGGTTTCAGATAGGGAGAGGATGTGAGGGGTTATTGAGAGCTATCCATGAGTGCTGCTCAGTGACTTTATTTGCTAGACTCTGAATATTCAATGAGTAAATAGAGTAAATAGTTAAGTATTTGGATGGAGATGATTGTTGTGACTGAAGTTGGTGACTGTTAGAGGAGTAAGATGGGGGCAGTGTAGAGGTATTTTTGGGCAGAGAAGAGGGGCCAGGGTTGGGATGGATATCTCCAGAACAAAGTAGGTTTTTAGTGAGAAGAGAGTGTGTAGTAGATGCTAGATGGAGTTTGTATAGTTTTGACTTAGCATTGTGGGAAGGTTTAAAAACCTGTATTATGGATAGTTTATATAGACTTGAGGTAGAGGTAGTAAAGCGATTAGGGGAGATAGTAAAAGATGAAGTAGTTGGATATATGTTGTATGAGTGAGTAGCTGGTGAACATAGGAGTGGGTCAGAGAGATTGGAGTGGTTAAGAGGTGGAGAAAGAGAGAATAAGGAGTAGTGTAGAAGATATTAGAAAATAATACATGTTAGAATAAAATATGGTCAGACAGAGTAGGTAGAGACAGTGGTATAGAGGAAGTGGTGTTGACAAGATTGACAGATTAGTAAGGTGGTTGTGACAATAGGCAGGAAGTGGAATTGTAGTGGCTAGTGTGACAGGAAGGGGAGGGGTAGTTGGGTATAAAGGTAATTGTAATGGGGTGGGTGGGAATGGGGGTAGGGGAGTGAACTGAGCCCAAGCGTAGCGAGGGCGAATGGAGCGGGGCTAGCACCCTGGTCAAGATGAAGTCCTAGAAACAGTCAGAAAAAGATGGTGAAAAACTAGCTTGAGAGACAAGGATATAAAGTTTCAAAAGGTATAGTCACCAGAAATAAAATAAAAATAAATAAAATATGAGCAGAAGTAAGCTTACAAAAGGACACTGGCCTCAAGCTACACAAGTAGATTTACTTGAAGCAAACCCAGTGCTGTATGGTTAAAATAAGCTGCAATAGAGAGGGGCTTTGGAGGGAGAGAGAGGTATTACTAGCAGCTAAAAGCAGGGCAAAAAAAAAAAACAATATGTAAGAGTCTGAAGACAGTAAAATAGGGCAGGTGCACTAGGAAAGGCAGTTATGAGTGAGGCTAGAAATGAATTCAGGGAAGAGTTAAAGTACAGAACAGGAGAATATACATGGAACCAGTATGAGGATAGTGGGTAACCAAAGAGGATAGGAGCTGCTGGCGTCTGCTTTTTGTAGTGACTAGCAAAATAAAAAAACACTAAATTCTTGGTGTGCTTATGAAGTCTAGCATTAATTAAAATATTATCTTATGTAGTAGTTATTTACTGGGACACATACTTCAGTGGTATTATTTTAAGCTTAAAATGGTGGCTTCCGGACCGATGGTTAGAGTTGCAGGGTATCTGTTAAGGTCCTCAAACCTGTGTTGCCTGTACTGTGGCCAGGAGAAAACCACAGGGAAAAATCCACTAGGGCTATGAAAACAGAGGCGGGGATTAGTTATGAGCAAGTAATTCAGGAAAAGAGCGAGAGACAAAAATACCATGGGTAGAGAGAAAAAAAGTAATAGAGGTAGGCAGAGGCAGTATACCTAGCATTAATTTCCATTGTATGAGTGTCTTACACACACAGCTAGCTAAGAACACAGCAGTGTTTACACCTATGCATAAAGTAATGCAGAACAACAGTAGTTAACAACAGCACAGTGTAGACATACAGAAGGCAATAATTCACAAAGCAGGAAAACAGAAATCCAGGATACTGAGGACAAGAACAATTGGTACACTTTCAGGCAATAGTTCTTCCTTTTACTTTAGTACTACACCAAGAAATTACAGTGAAAATACTACAGATACATCTAAATGTGAAGTTAAGGTGCTGCTGCTCCTTGCAACCAAAAACTTAGTCAGTAAATATTCACATTTACAGATGTTCTTCATCTCACATTGCTGCAGTCCTTACACTTGGGTAGTCCGCTGTCCTCGGTCGGCCCGAATATCAAAGTATAAGGCTGACGTCGGTCAAAGCGCATTTGACTGACATCAGGACGTCAGGGTACAAATGCGCATGACCGACGTCATATCCTCAGTCTTTTTTGCCGCATGGTCCGATGCAGAAGCAGCATTGCAGTGCGGTTGGCGTTCTGAGATTTTTCGATTTCAAGTTTCAGACCGAGTTCAAAGTTGGCTAAGTACCCGTTGAATATTTTAGTTTTTCTTGCCTCAGTCATTTACCGGATGTCAGAAAAAGTCAATAATTGCATTTCTTGTGGAAACAGATACCGCATAGAGATTATCATACTTTGTGTATTCCTTGCTTAGGGCCTGAGCACGACGTTGTTGGCTGTCGCCTTGTGCTAGATTTAATAAACGCACTATAAAGAGAAGGTTGGATTGTGCAAGGTTAGTCTTTGGGAAGCGGTGCAATTATAAAATGCCGCCGGATGCTCGACGCCCGCTTCAAGAAGCGCAAGGACAAAGCAGTTAAGCCTAGGCTAGAAGAACCGTCTGTACGGACGGTTTTTAGAGGTGTCGGTGGAGCCGGTGGCTCCACCGGAGGTTTCTTTGTGTTCCCAGGGTGAGACTTTATTATTGCAAGATGTGGCCTCTCAGGAGGCAAGTCAGGCTGAGGGGGCTTCTCAGGTTACTATACTCCCTTCCCAGGGTGGATAGGCCCTCTCCTTCTGTTTCAAAGGCTTCTCCCAGGGGCAGGCCAGGTTTGGCTTCAGTTGGTGTTACCCCTAGCTCTTCAGGAACTGTGCCCAAGAAGCATATGCTTAAAATGGCAGAAGATTTGATTACTTTGGTTAGGGGTTCTATGCCCCCTCCTGATAAGAGACCTAGGATGGAGCCTGAGCTGGGGGGTTTTGAGCAGGCTTCAGATGTTTCAGAGTCTTCGGCTGAAGATTTGCAGGAGTACTCTCCTTATTCTGATTCTGATGTGGATGATTCTACTCCTTCTGCTTCTCCTCCTGAGGATTTTTCTTTTCAGAAACTCTTCATTCCATGAGGGAGCATTTTAAGTGGGAAGGTCAGGACTTCTCTGATTCCAGGAAAAGGCTTAGGGAATTTTGTTTTACCCCAGCATAGGCCTTTGGCTATACCTCCTGTTTTGGATGTAGTGGAAGATGTTTTTCAGAGGCTTCTCTTAATCCTGATTCTTTGCCTCCTGCTCCTGTTAAGCGGATAGGTATTACAGGGTGCCTGAAGCTCATAAGTATCTTTTAAGAGTCCTAGGGCAGACCCAGAAACTGTTAGCCAGGGGCCTAAAGGTGTTAAGGCTTCTGTTGTAAAGAATCCGGTTCCTGCAGACAAAGAGGCTAGGGCCTTGGATAGATGGGGAAAGAAAATTTATACTTCTTCCACTCTTGCTATGAGGGCTTTGAATTGCCAGTTTCACATGTTGAAATACCAAAACTATCTCCTTTCACAATTGAAGTCTAAGGTTGATGCTCTGGCAGTAGGTATTGATTGTAAAGAGTTGCAGGATTTGGTACATGTTTCTGAACAGGTGGGTAAGCATTCTTTGCAATGTGGTTTTGATGCTGTACAGGCCTCGTCTAGGGTGGCTGCCACTGGGTCAGTTCTTCGCAGGCACGCCTGGCTAAGGGATCAAAATTTGTCTGAACATGTTAAAACAAGGATTTTAGATGCTCCTTTACAATCAGACGTGTTGTTTGGTCCTCCTGTTGAGGCAGTTTTAAAGAAAATGGAAGACAAGGCTAAGTCTATGCAGACTGTTAAAGATTTTTGCAGGTCCAGCCTCCAAAGTTTAGTAGAAATTGGCCTACTAAGGGGTGGACGTATCCTTCTTATGATTCCCAGTCTAGGGGTAGATCTAGACGTGGTAGGGGCAGAGCTCAGGGCTCTTTCAGGCCTAGAACAGGGAGTTCTCCTGCACAGTCTTCGGGTGAGGGCAGGGGTCAGTCCTTTCGTAAACAGACCCAATGACCTATTTTCAGCTGCCAGAGCCTTCTGCCTGGCAGCACCTTTGGGGAAGGTTGGCTCTTTTCAAAGAAAATTGGAGTTTAATTACCCAAGACAGATGGGTGTTGGATATCATACATCACGGCTACAGGTTTTATTTCCATACCTTGCCTCCTTTCAAAGGCATGCCAGACGTTCCTCCTCAACAAAGAATAGAGGCTCACAAGCAAGTTTCTCTGTTACTCCAAATAGGGGCCATACAGCCGGTCCCTATGCCAGAAGTGGGCCTAGGATTTTATTCTCGCCTGTTCCTAGTACCAAAGAAGGGGAACACGTGGAGACCAATTTTGGATTTATCTACCCTCAACACTTATCTGGACATTCCCAAGTTCAAAATGTTGGCGTTACAGCAGCTTTTACCTCTGCTGGGCAAAGATCATTGGATGGTAACTTTGGATCTCAAGGAGGCTTACCTTCATGTTCCTATCAGACTAAGTTGCAGGAAGTATCTGCGTTTTCGAGCTGGGACTTCTCACTATCAGTTCTCTGCATTGCCCTTTGGCTTATCTACTGCCCAGAGTATTCAAAGTTCTGGCTCCAGTGATGGCTTTCTTCAGGCTAAAAGGAATACAGATTTATCCTTATTTGGATGACTGCCTGATTCTGGCTCAAGGAAGGGAAGAGCTTCTTCATCATTTGGAATATGTGATAGCAGTGCTAAGATGCCTGGGGTATTCTGTGAACGAAATAAAGTCCAGTCTAGTACCCTCTCAGGACATGTGCTTTCTGGGTGTGAGACTGAATACAGCAGCCCAGATGGCCTTTTTAACCCCGGACAAACAAAAGAGTCTATCCCTTTACTTCAATCAGCTATCTCATCAGTCCGGCTGACTGCAAGGACAGTCCTTCAAGCCTTAGGGTTCATGGCATCTTGTATTCTGGTGCTTCCCAATGCCAAACTGCATATGAGGAAGCTGCAATGGTATCTCAAAAATGTATGGACACAGCACTGCCAGGATCTAGACACTGTCATTCAAATAATACCTTGCATTCAAAAGGAATTTTTGTGGTGGGCTCAGGAATGTCACCTAAACAAGGGACTCTCTGTGACCCGGCCAGAGGCGAGTCAGATTTTAACGACGGATGCCTCAGACAAAGCTTGGGGAGCTCATCTAAATGGAAAGTGGATACAAGACAAGTGGCCTGCCAGACTACAACATCTACATATCAACCTGAAGGAGATGTTAGCAGTCCAGTTTGCATTAATAGCTTTCAAGGATTTTCTTCCAGGGCAGGTGTTGATTCTAACAGACAACACAACTGTCATGTGGTACATCAACAAGCAAGGGGACGCATTCTTATCCTCTATGCAGGCAAGCAATGATTTTGTGGGAGACTGCTCTCAGTTTACAGCTCAATCTTCAGGCAAGGTTTCTGCCAGGAGCACAGAACTCCTTAGCAGATGTGTTGAGCAGACGAATTATGGATCCCCACGAGTGGAAATTGGATCCTCATGTATTTCAGAAATTGACAGTGTCATGGGGAACTCCAGACATAGATCTGTTCGCTTCTCCACTAAACCATCAGCTGCCAAAGTTTTGCACAAAAGGTTTCATCCCACAGCTTGGAAAGTGGATGCTCTTTCTTTCAATTGGAGCAATCTTCATGTGTATGCCTTTCCTCCTCTGCCTCTCCTCCCAAAGGTACTTCTAAAGGTCAGACAGGACAAGCCAAGGATGATTTTAATAGCTCCAGATTGGCCTCGGCAGCACTGGTACCCATTACTGAGAAGTCTGGTACGGAAGCCTCCATGGCCTTTGCCTTCAATTCCACACCTGTTGTCACAGGAGGACAGCCATTTGCTGAATGTTAAACTTCACTCGCTTCACCTAACAGCCTGGCATATTCTGTTTTGAACCATAGAGGGTCTCAACTTCCACAACAAGTTTTGAATGTGATTTTGGAAGCTAGAAGGCCTAGTACAAGGAAAGTGTACGCAGATAAATGGAAGAGATTTTATTTTGGAGTGCAGCAAAAGATTTTGATGTTTCTGAGCCTAATTTGAGTGTGGCTCTTCAATATCTTACTGAGTTACTGGACAAAGGTTTGTCTTTCTCTTCTATTAAGGTTCATGCTGCAGCAATTTCAGCTCACTATGATTGTGTCCCACCATTGTTTTCTCATCCTTTATTCAAGCAATTTCTTAGAGGGCAAAGAATATAAGACGCCCACGGAGAGTTCCTACTCCTGCTTGGGATCTCAGTTTTGTGTTGGAGTAACTCAGTCTACAACCTTTGGGCCTGCAGCTACTTCTGAGTTGAAATATTTATCATGGAAGACTGCTTTTTGTTGGCAATTACCTCTGCAAGAAGGGTTTCTGAATTGCAGGCCCTTATGGCGTTGAGCCTTTCTTGATTTTCCATAAGGATAGGGTATCATTACGTACTAATCCTTCCTTTATGCCTAAGGTGGTTTCTAGTGTGGCTTTAAACCAAACTATTCATTTGCCTACTTTTTATGCAAATCCCAAAATAAAGGGAAAAGATTTTGCACACTTTAGATGTACACAGGCAGTTGTTATTATTTGGACAGAACTAAAGGGTTCAGGCAGTCTCAGCAGTTGTTTGTTTCTTTTGCTTTGAGTTCTCAGGGCAAGCCCGTCTCAAAACAAACTATTTCTAAGTGGATTGGGTTTTGCATTGCTTTCTGTTATTCCCATCATGGCAAGGAGGTTCCAGCTGGGATTAGGCCTCATTCCACTAGGGCTACTGCCACTTCAACAGCTTTTTTGAGGGGAGTGGCAACCAAGGATATTTTGGAGGCAGCTACTTTGAGTTCAGTGCATACTTTCTCTAGGCATTATCACCTGCCACTTTACTCTAAATCCAGGGCTGGTTTTGCCACTGCTGTTTTGCAGGGCATTTTGGCAGCTCCTGCTTCCTTGTAGTTAGCCATCCTCCCTTGCCTCTGCTTTGGGATTCTACCCAAGTGTAAGGACTGCAGCAATGTGAGATGAAGAACATAGTACAGTTTTGTACCTACCATAAATGTAGATGTTCAAGATCCACATTGCTGCAGTCCAATTTCTCCCTCCTTCCCCTCTGCAGTTAGAGGTGGTTGTGTGGGTTGGGTTGTACATATTTTGTATATTGTATATATTGTACATATAGTTAGTGCAAGGGTGGTTGGTTGGTTGTTTGCTGTCTTTTGGTTTTGACCTTTCTTTTTAGGGTCTTCTGACATCTGGGGCAAGAAAAGACTGAGGATATGACGTCGGTCATGCGCATTTGTACCCTGACGTCCTGATGTCAGTCAAATGCGCTTTGACCGACGTCAGCCTTATACTTTGATATTCGGGCCGACCGAGGACAGCGGACTACCCAAGTGTAAGGACTGCAGCAATGTGGATCTTCGAACATCTACATTTATGGTAGGTACAAAACTGTACTTTTTCTTTCATTAAAAAACAAATAAGATGAGTACAATTCAAAAACAAATAAGAGTAGTACAATTCAAACGCTTCACATTTTCCCTTAAGGAAGCTCTACTCTTAGTATAATCAGACTACTCACTATATTATAAGCCTAGCACTTGTTCTCAATACTTCTCTACTTAGTAAGCACTCTCATACTAAGTAAAGCACTACATCTACTTACCACCCCTGTGAATATCCACTTCCCTTAAAGGTACAGCACTCCCTTATACAGTTCTAGCATGTCGAGTGGTAGATTACTGGCGTCCTCTCCAGTTCAGCTGGTCAATCTGGGTATCTTGAGACAATGCTACAATTGTCTCATGTACATAGACAACCCTCTCCTCCTCCCAACAAACACAAATACATGTGAGAGATGCAACTATATAGCCAAACTGGAGGCTGAACTCTCTCAACCCAGGGCTGGCATGACCAGACAGGAGGAGATGGTAACCACACACACAACAATCCCAGTCCCACATAGACCTACCACAACTGCAAACCAAACACATAAAAACACAAAGACATACTCGAGGCTCTAATAAAAACTTACCAAAACAACAGAGGCTCCCAAAGCAGACATCCAAAAATCCACCACCTCAAAACAAAACACATGCAACACATACTTCAATAAATCAGTGTGTCAACCAATCACAGCCCTTAAGGCCAAACACCATGCCTGATACACTAGTAATAGGTGACTCTATAGTCAGACACACTGATGTCCCGCTGACCAGGCTGAACAAGGAGAGGGTGACTGTGAGCTGTCTATCGGGAGCTAGGATCCGCCACATAACACACGCACTCAAGTCACTCCAAAGCAAGTACAAATATGACTCCGTCATTGTCCATGCTGGTGTGAATGACCTGAGACGTACCTCCCTGGACTGCATGAAAAGAGACAGAGGAGCTCTCCAATTTATGTAGCCCAGGCTGGTATGACCCTGACCCTGAGCAGCATCTTGCCCTCATCAAGAATGATACCACAATACAAAGACAAGATGATCAGCTTTAATAATTGGCTCAAGTACTGGTGTCATTCTAAGGGGATCCAATATCTGTCTGCCTGGGATAACATGTTGGACAAGCCACGCTGCTTTGCAAGGGATGGCTTACACCTGTCACCACTGGGCTTCCGGATATTGGCTAAGGCTCTTGCCACCCCCATAGTGCCTTTTTTAGGCAAGGCTCAAAAGACAAACCCCACCGCCTTAGAAAACAAAAATGGAAAAAACCCAAGGGTAATGCTGCTCAACGCCAGAAGTCTAAATCTCAAGATGCAGGCACTTGATGCACTCCTCACCATGGAGAATATCGACGTCTGTGCAGTAACTGAAACCTGGTTCAAGGCTCCTGAGAGCACCCCAGCGCTACCAGGCTATACCTCGTATCATGCTTTTTGGCCCCAAAACCCGGGCCGAACCACAAAGGGAGGGGAAGTGTCCATATTCATCAAGGACACCCACACCTCCAGGTTAGTAGCAACACATGAAGCATCAGAGACCATACAGGTGCAACTATAACCATAGGCAAAACTGCTATACAACTGGCAGCATGTTACAGACCACCCTCCCAATCTCAGGAACCCCACTCAGCCTTCCTAAAGACATTGGAGGATATGAATGTATCACAAAATACCATCATACTGGGAGACCTCAACTACCCAAACATAGATTGGGTACATTATTCTAGCCCTAATACCCTAGCCCAAAGGTTCCTGGAGTTCATAAATTCAAATGCACTGGAACAACTAGTCACCTCTCCCACTAGGGGAGATAATATACTAGACCTGATCATCACAAATATGGGGACAAAATGCTCCACACAGGAAGTATACCCCTCCCTAGTGAGATCTGACCACAAACTAATCACCCTGGATATACATATTCCACCTCCACCCCCAGCACAAAAGACCACAGTGAAAAACTTCTCAAGCAGACTTCACTCTTCTTAAGACTGAGATGGTATCCTTTAAGCCCACTGTGCCAGTGGATACCACATCCCACAATGCCAAATCCTTCACAAATGCTTTCTATGGACATCTCCAAGAATGCATGGATCATGCAATCCCAAATAAATCCAAGTCCCTCTCCGCCAAAGGCAAGCATCCTGTCTGGTGGACCTCAGCCATTAACAAATTGTATAACAAAAGAAGGAAGCTACTGCATGTCAGATCAAAATCCCATGAAGGGAAGACATCTCTGATCAACATTAGCAGAAAACTATGTTCTCTCATAAAAACATCTAAGGCCAACTTTGAGAGAAAAATCGCTAAGGACACTAAAGATAACCACAAAGCCTTCTTCAGCTATGTTAGAAACCTGGGCAGAAACCCTCAGATATGCTCAGAGTTGGTTCACAACAACAAAAAATACACTGAACCCACAGATATTGCCAACATTCTGGCTGACAGATTCAGTGCAAATGTCTCCCCTCCCTCACCCCCCCAAAAGAAGAAATACTTATCCCAGCTGAATGTAATCTCCCTGTCATCTCAGATGTCCAAGTGAGAACCGCCCTAAACAAAGCTAAAAACACAGCATCAATGGGACCTGACGGTATCCCGGGTTGCGTGTTACGTGAACTCCAAGAGGAGCTAAACCCACACATAAAAATGCTATTTAACCTTAGCCTTACTTTGGGATATGTACCTGAACACTGGCATACAGCAACAGTGGTCCCACTCCACAAAGGGGGTGCCTCTACAGACCCTGGAAACTACCGCCCCATAAGCTTAACCAGCCTGGTCTGCAAAGCTATGGAAAGAATCATTATGGAACTCATAAACAGAGACATAGCGGACGTACAGACACTTGACCCCACCCAGTTCGGCTTTGTAAAGGGCAGATCCTGCCTCTTGAACCTGGTTGACTTTTTCAAAACAGTCACTAGAGCCATTGATGAGAGCAAAGCAGTCCATACAGCCTACCTGGACTTGGCTAAGGCCCTTCAACACAATACCCACTCAGGCATCATAGATAAGCTCAACAGCTTAAACGTAAACCCTTATGCCACTAGATGGGTTGCAAACTGGCTAAAGGACAGAACCCATAAAGTTAAAAATCACTGGAGCAATGTCAGACTCAAAGCCAGTCACAAGTGGTGTCCCACAGGGATCTGTCCTGGGACCCCTCTTGTTCGGCATTTTTCTCAGATGTTAAAGCAAACATGGGAGGGCTGTGGCTGACCAAGTTCGCAGATGACTGCAAACTAGGCGCCATAGTCGATATACCAGCGGACACATACATCCTACAAAAAGGCCTCACAGAAATGGACAACTGGTGCCGGAGTCACGGACTTAAACTAAATGCCAAAAAATGTATAGTCATCCCCTTTGGGAAAAACAAAGTACCCACAAATTATCATATACCGCAACCCACTGAGTACGGAAAAAGTAATCAGAGACCTAGGGACCCAAGTTGACAGTGACCTCTCATTTGACACCCACGTTGCCAAAGTGGTTAGAAAAACATTCTACCTTGCACACCTCATCATGAAGGGATTCACATCCAGATCCAAGGATGTCATTGTACCCCTATACTCCTCCCTCATCAGACCCATGATTGAGTACAATGCCCCATTTGGTATGTACCTCACCCGGCATTTGCAACAGCTGGTGAGACCACAAAAGTACCTCACCAAAAGGATCAAGGGTCTCCAACATGTCTTATTTTGCCAGACTAAAGAAACTTCAGCTCTATTCAGTAGCATACCGCCTGCTCAGAGGTGATCTCTGCCTGATGTACAAGGCCATGTCCAATCAGGATCTGATGGACATGCTCCACCTCAAAAAATCCAAATCCATCAGGACCACGAGAGCTAAAGACTTAAACCTCGGCACAAGTATGAATAGAACATGCTGGAGGGATAGATTCATAACCCAGAGGCTTCCCATGCTTTGGAACAAGATCCCAGTTTGTGTTAGGCAGAGCCCCTCACTGACTCTCTTCAAGAGAAATCTTGAGTGGATGGGAGATCATAAATTTACCCCAGGGGTCACATCTGTGTCACTGCTAGACAGGGGCACAGTAAACTAATTCTATTATATAAGGGGAACTTCGTTGTGTCACTACTAGACAGAGGCACAGTATTCTAAATTTATGCTGTACATTTTTGTACCATTTCATGGGGTGGCAAAAGCCACATCACTATGGCTAGGCTTACAAATGCCCCAGGGCAGATAGCCTAGTACTATACTATGAAACTATGAAACTAAGCTACCCATGATTGTAAAGTGCTGGAGCTCCTTGTGACAGGAAAAATAGACTTTAAATATTCACAATACTAGAGTCATGAGAAAAAGTACACCACATACTGAAGGAGACATTCTTTATGATGGATCTGATGAGGGCTGAGTATGGTGGTATGATCGCTCTGGACCTAGATGCTATGCCATTACTTGTAAGTTGAGCAACATGGATGGATGGACATGTTGGTGTAAGAGTAAGATACTATCTACATGAGTTCCCAGATCCCTGATTATTGCATCAACTTTTAGGTAGTATTTTAGTGATGTAGTTACCCGGTGTGGCTGACTTCCCCAAAGGTACTATAATGCATTTCTTGGCATTGAGTTTTAAGCCACAGCTTAGGCACCAAGCATTTGTCTGTGTTCAAGCATCCTGGATGCTGTTCTTATCTTTGGGGGAATTCAGTGACTTCTCCCAGTTTGCAATCTGTGAACTTGGTCAGCCAAAGGCCTTTGAAATTGGCATCTACTTCTAGGAGGTTAACACAAAAGAGTAGCGGTCCCAGCACAGAGCCCTGAGGGACTCCCACTGGTGACCGGGCTCTTTGTGGATGTAGCCTCATTGGTCCTAAACTCCTGGGTATTATCAGTGAGCCAGCTAGCTATTCAGCATGTTTTATAAAGGGTTTAATATATATATATATGCCTATTTCCATATGTTTGTTGACAGTGGCCAAGTAGAGTACTATCAAATGCTTTAGCCAGATCTAGGCAGGCAGTATCCACCACTTTCCCCTCATTCATTGCCTACATGACCTTGTAATAAAAAGTCCACCAGTTTCAGTAAACATGGCATTCTTTTTACAAAGTCCAACTGGGATGGATCCAATGCCTAGAGGTAGTCTCTGTCCTCAATGATGATTTCCATGATAATTCTTACTATGGCTTTGCAAATAAAACTAGTTAAAATAATGGGTGTGTAGTTTCCAGGATCTGTTCGATGATCCTCCTTTATGAATGGGAATAACTGTTAGTTCTCCATTCTCTTGGCACACAGCCTGTTTTTAAAACTATAGTTATAGTGAATCCAGGGCTGCTGATATATCAGCATCTCTGATGTTAATGGGGTCAATTGAGGCTGTGTTCTTGGCTTTAGCAAGTGCAAGCCAGTACATGCTCCCTAGTTATAGATGGAAAGGAGATGCCTGAAGGTGTTTTACTGGATGGTTAGGGGTGAGAGGGGGTAAGGTCTGGGACTTCATCTGTCTGCCAACAGGTTTGCTATATTGCTAAGCTTGATGAATATGGCACCAAATAACCACCAGTTGAACCCATTGCTGAATGCAGCCCTTGAAGTTTCTGACATAGCTGAAGAAGGCATTATGGTCATCTTTCACCCAAGAAGCTAACTGCCCTGAAGGGCTATTTTAAAAATAGCCAATAACCACAGATCAGAATCAAACCCTGTAACCTGCATTTATGAGAAGAAGACCTTAACCATTATGCCAAATCCACCTGAAAGTTGGCATTGTTTGACCTAATTAGCCCTCTCGGTTGCCTATTTAGTTTTAGGAGAGTTTTTATCTTTTTATGTGAATTACCCTTCCTGAATTTTGTTATAATGTTTCTCCCTCATATATTCTGTTAAACTGCAATGCCATTCGGGTGGTTTGGTTCTAGTAGGTATCAGTTTCCATGCAGCCATTGACGGCTGTGCTGAGTTTCTGAGAACAATTTTGCATAGGCTACTGTGTTCTTGGGGCTTTGATGGAGATTGAATTTTGACCACTTAATAAAAGGTAGTTTGCCTTTGAATAGTTCCTAACTATTACTGGTTTTACTGAGGTTACACAGTTGATTTTGATTTCAAAGTAGAAAGATTTATGGTCAAAACTTCGTTGGTAATGTAACACGTTTGGATGGGGTGGTGTAGCATTCTCCCACATTTGGGAGTACATGGTCTGGTGTGCAAGAGCCTGTAATGGGCATATTCACTAGTTGGTCAGGAGTGTTTTATATTTGCAAAGTCAGGAATCTTCTGTGTCCTGTAGATTTGAGGCCATGTAGGATTTCCAGTCTATAGAGTGGCAACAAAGCCTCCCATGAATACGGTAGCTAGGCTGTATGGTAAGTGTCTCCAGTATGCATTGTGAGCTTCTTGGGACATGGAGGATGACCTATAGATGGTTAAGATATGGTACAGGATTTTGTGTATGACTGCACATGGAGGAACTCTAAATCATCTTCTTGTTTGACCATCCTATTGGGTATGCCTGTTGTATATTAAGATGCCTCTACCTTTAGCCCTTGCCTGTGCAAAAGTGTGGAAGGCACTGAAACCTTATACTGCCAGGATACTCCTGGCTGCTTTAAACAACATCTTGATAAGATGTTTCTACATTCCATGTATCCACATTCCAGAGCGTGAGGAGGGTTTTTGTTGTTTTTAGGCTCCTGGCATTAAGCAGTAACACCTTAATTTTTATTTCAGTTGATTTCACTATGTCTGTAGATTTGTCAATTTGGCATTGTCTTAATAGTGCCCTTTTTAGACCATTTGGCATAGTCTAAAAAGGGCACTATTGGGGGGGGGGGGGTGACAAAGTTTTGGCCAGTATTCAAAAGCCTAAATGGTAACGGGTACAGACCATCCTTGGAAAAACAATGTGGTTTACCGGCATCTTTTCAAGCTGACAAATATTGGATCCCCTTAAAATGTGACCAGAATGACAGCCAATTGTTAAATAGTCTTTTGCAATTATTGTGGCATCATCCTCTGTAATGATACTGTAGTACTTAATGCTAGGCTTGTACCAGCCTGAGATGCACAGTCTGAGAGCTCCATAATGTGTGTCTTCATATAGTCCAAGTAGGTATATCTCATGTCCGTTGCACCTACATGGACTATGATGGAATCATACTGGTACCTGTGATGTAATGCCTTGATTGCATGTGTTTGGTGAAGCCCAGCTCCAGATAAGTAAATCAGTGCTCTCTTCTCCTTGTTCAGTCTGGTTAGAGGGGGGCATCAGTATGTCTTACAATGGTGTCAACTGTTATGAGAGTCCTGAGAAGTGTTTGCTTATCTTAGGGGCTTAGTGACTGGGGCTCTCGAGTGTGACTGTAAGTGTAATATTGAGTGCGTTTGGGCTTGATGAGGCATAGCCTTACCACTGGGCAGTCTAGGTGATCTTTGTTGTTTAAAAAGATTCCTTATGTGCCTCAGCACATTAGTCTGTGTGTGCTATGCGAGATAGGTGTTGTGTGTGTAGTTTCAACAATGTGTTCTATGCTTGTATGCAGGAGTGGCCTTAGGTCAACTGGTACCCTAGGTAAAAGGGTTCCTCAGTGCCCCACCAGCACTACCCGGTGCCCTCATCCTAGTCTACCTACACCAAATAAACACTGGAGAAGTGCCCCTACTACAGCGGCGCCCTAGGCGGCCACCTAGTTGGCCTATGCCTAAAGCCAGCTTTGCTTGTATGCAAGAGTTTAGCCTTCAGTGTCATTTTGTAAGTATACCTCTCACATATTGTGCATGTTTCTTTAAGGATTTAAGTGGATGTCAGTAAACATGAAACAATTTATGTTCATCGTGTTTTACTGTTGCAGTCATGACTGTAGGGTTCTCCCATGCCAGCAGGCAGCCCTCGGTCGGCCAGAATCCCAAAGTCTGGGTCCGGCGTCGGCTGTTCAACCACGCTCCTTGATGTCAGAGCACCAGGAGTACAAAGCTGACAGCCGACGCCATCTTCTCCAGTCTTTCTTGCCGTGCGGTGATAGTTCGCAAGTGCCGGTCAGCTGACTCCTATTGTTTCTGATAAACTTCAGTCCGAAGATTTTCTTCTCCACTCAAGCGAAGTACCCCGTTGACTTTTCTTGCTCCGATGTCAGAAAAAGTTAATAATTGTATTTCATGTGGGAAGCAAATACCTCATAAGGATTTTCATTCTTACTGTATTCCTTGCTTAGGCCCTGACCACGACGTAGCTAGTTGTCGGTTTTGTGCTAGATTCAATCAACGTACAATTAAGCGAAGGTACAATTTTGCTTTTCATTACTTCGGTAGGCACTTTTAACTACAAAATGTCATCGGATACGGTTCTGGCTACCGGAGTTCACAAACGTCGCAAGGATAAAGACAGGCCTCCGAGGTCCAAATCTGATGATAGCGCACAAGCGGAGCCAGCTTCAGGTTCGGCCGTCATCAGTGAGGCACTTTTGCAGCCCCTGTCGTCGGCCATTTCAGAACCGATGGCCGAAAGGGACTCTCATGAGGAGCCAACCAGGCCTTTAAATGTTTCTATTGCAGGACCTTCGGACAATGCTCCTTCGGATGGGTCCGGAGCCGCTGTGCAGGTACCGGCTTCCAAAGGGGTTTTCAGGCCTACTCAGCTTCTAATAAAGGCAAAGACAAAGGCAAAGACTCTTTCTAAATCAAAGACTGCAACACAGGCCTCTTCTGAACCGGCTCCCAAGTCACAGAAACAGTTACTCAAGATGGCGGAGGATTTACTTACTATGATTAGGGATTCACATCCCCCTCCAGATAAAAGGCCAAGGCAGGATGTTTATTATGATTCCTCTGATCAGGCTTCTGTTTCCTCAGTTTCTTCTTCTGACAAGGAATATTCTTTCCCTCCTTATGAGGATTCTGATGCTGAGGAATCCATTCCTTCAGCTTCTCCCCCTGAGGATTTCTCTTTTGGGGAAACTTTGCATGAAATGAGGGAACATTTCCACTGGGAAGGACAGGAGTATTCGGAATCTAAGAAAAGACTGAGGGATTTTCTTCTTCCCCAACATATTAGACCCCTGGCTATTCCTCCTGTTTTGGATATTGTGGATGATGCCTTTTCGGAGGCTAACTTAACCCCTGACTCTTTTCCTCCTGCTCCTGTTAAGCCTGATAGATATTACAGGGTTCCTGATTCCCACCAGTTTTTATACAAGAACCCTTCTGCTGACCCTGAAACCATTTCTCAGGGTCCTAAGGGAGTTAAGGCCGCTTCTGCCAAAAATCCCATTCCTACTGAAAAGGATTCTCGATCCTTAGAAAGATGGGGCAAAAAGGTGTACACTTCTGCTACTTTGTCCATTAGGGCTTTAAACTGTCAGTTTCATATGCTGAAATACCAGCAATTTCTCTTGTCTGTTTTAAAACAAAAGCTTACTTCCATTTCTGCCTGTGCAGATGATAAGGAATTACATGACTTATTGCATGCCACTGAACAAGTTGGGAAGCATGGTTTACACTGTGGATTTGATGCCTTGGAGTCTTCTTGTAGGGCTGCGGCCTCTGGCACAGTCATTAGAAGGCATGCATGGCTAAAGGAACAAAATTTGCCTGATCAAGTAAAGGCTAAATTATTGGATGCTCCTGTTCAGCATAATGTTTTGTTTGGATCAAAAGCTGAAGAGGTGATTAAAAAGATGGAGGATAAGGCGAAATCCATACAAACAGTTAAAGATTTCTTACAAGTACAGCCACCTAGATGAATTGGCCTTCTAAAAATTGGTCCTTTCCTACTTCAGACAGGCCTCAGATGGGTAGATATAGACGCTCCAGAGGAAGGCCTCAAACACAAGCTTCTTATAGACCAAGACAGTGGACTGCTTCCACCCCTAGGGGAGGAGAGGACAGGTCACAAACTCAAAGGAAACAAACTCCATGACTCCCTCTGTTGGGCTACAGGAACTTCTTGCCTGGAAGCCCCCCTCGGAGGAAAACTCTTTTTTATCAAAATTGGACTCAAATAACCCAAGACAAGTGGGTTTTGGATGTGGTTTTAAGAGGTTACAAATTCCATTTTCATACCTTGCCAAGGCCAAGCGGATGGCCAGACCTTTCAAAACATCAATGGATGGAGGCCTTAAACCAGGTGGAAGCTCTTTTGGCTATGAATGCCATAGAACTGGTTCCACTTTCAGAGATGGGAAAAGGTTTTTACTCAAGGCTCTTTCTAGTCCCAAGGAAGCAAAACTCATAGAGACCCATTCTGGATCTGTCGGTCTTGAACACCTTTCTAGAGATTCCAAAATTCAAGATGCTTACTCTACAGCAGCTACTTCCAATGATGTCCAAAGATGCATGGATGCTAACTTTGGATTTAAAGGAGGCATATTTACACATTCCCATCAGGCAGGATCGCAGAAAATACCTCAGGTTCAAGGCCGGATCGAGGCACTTTCAATTCTCTGCGCTGCCCTTTGGCTTGTCTACTGCGCCCAGGGTCTTTACCAAATGCCTGGCTCCAGTAGTAGCTTACTGCAGACTCAAGGGAATTCAAATTTACCCTTATCTGGACGATTGTCTAATTCAGGCAGACAGCAAGGATGTCTTACTCCAGCATCTAGAATTTGTACAGAACCTCCTCAAGTTCCTGGGATTCTCTGTAAACATAAAAAAGTCAAATTTGACACCATCACAACAGATAACTTTTCTGGGTGCTCTTCTAAACACCACAACCCAGAAGGCATTTCTGACATCCGAAAAACAATTACAGCTGGCTTCAACTTTCAAAACCTTGGCAACTTTAACTCAACTATCTGCAAGGAAATTCCTGCAGGCTTTGGGTTACATGGCCTCCTGCATCCTTCTCGTACCATATGCAAGACTACGCATGAGGAAAATACAGTGGTACCTAAAAAGTGTATGGTCTCAGCATTGCCACAGTTTAGACATACTGATCTCCGTCCTTCCTTGCCTTCAAAAGGAATTTCTTTGGTGGTCCAGGGCATGTGCCCTAAACAAAGGGAAACCCTTCTGTCTGCCTCCTGCCACTCAGATTCTAACCACAGATGCCTTGGATTATGCTTGGAGAGCCCATTTTCAGGGCAACTGTCTGCAGCACCTTTGGACAAAGGATCAGAAGCACCTGCATATCAATTTAAAGGAAATGTTATCCGTTCAGAAAGCTCTATTGGCCTTCAGGAATCTTTTCCAACCGGGACAACTACTAATACGGACAGACAACACCACAGTTATGTGGTACATAAACAAGTAAGGGGGATCTCATTCCTACACCGTTTGCAGGCTAGCCATGGATCTATGGAACACAGCTCTAGCTTGCAATCTGGATCTTCAAGCTCAGTTTCTACCAGGAAAACAAAACTTCCTGGCAGACAGTCTGAGCAGAAACCTTTCGGATCCACATGAGTGGATGCTGGACACCAAAATATTCAGGATGATAACAGCAGTCTGGGGATGTCCTCACATAGACCTCTTTGCATCCCATCTCAATCATCAACTACAGAACTTTTGCACCAGGACTTTCCACAGAGAAGCTTGGAAAGTGGATGCCCTGTCATTCAGTTGGAGGAACCTCTTGGGATATGCCTTTCTGCCTCTTCCTCTTCTTCCACAGGTCTTATTGAAGATAAAACAGGACAAGCCCAAGGTGATTATCTTGCTGGCTCCAAATTGACCTCGGCAGTTTTGGTATCCAACTCTAAAAAACCTATACCTGGAGCCCCCTTGGGTTTTACCTCAGTCTCCGAACCTTCTGTCCCAACATCAGGGTCAGGTTCTACACTCTCATGTCAGAACTCTCAGCCTGGTGGCCTGGTTAATCCAGGGCCTTTGATTTCTTCTTTCCTACCCAAGCAGGTTATGGATGTCATTTTAGAAGCCAGACGTCCTAGCACTAGAAAATGTTATGCAGGAAAATGGAAAAGATTTTGTTCATGGATGCAGGCTCAGGATTCTGATCCTCGTCTTCCTAATATTACTTTAATTTTACTTTATTTGACAGATCTCTTACATAAAGGTCTCTCTTTCTCTTCCATTAAGATACATGCCTCTGCTATTTCTGCTCATTATAATACAGACCCTCCCATCTTTTCCCACCAGCTCATGAGACAGTTTCTCAGAGGAGCTAAGAACTTAAGACCTCCTAGATCTCCTCCCATTCCTGCTTGGGATCTCAACTATGTTTTGGAAAAACTAACCTTGCCTCCTTTTGAGCCTGCTGCCTCTTCTGACATCAAGTTTTTATCTTGGAAGACAGCTATCTTGTTAGCCCTAACCTCTGCCAGGAGAGTTTCAGAGGTACAAGCTCTTATGGCTGTGGAACCTTGTATTATTTTCCATCAAGACAGGGTATCTTTGAGGACTAATCCTACCTTCATGCCTAAGGTGGTTTCCAAAGTGGCTTTAAATCAAGCTATCCATTTGCCAACATTTTCCCCACTCCTCAAAATAAAGGGGAAAGGATCTTACATTCCTTGGATGTACACAGACTACGTTTTTACCTGGACAGAACCAAGGGCATCAGAAAATCAGAACAATTGTTTTTCTTATGCTTCAAGTTCCCAAGGTAAAGCCATTTCAAAACAGACCATTTCTAAATGGATTGTTCATGGAATCAGATTTTGTTATTGACACCATGGAAAGCAAATCCCAGGGAGTATACGGACTCATTCCACCAGAGCTGCTGCCACTTCTGCGGCCTTCCTCAGGACCAAAGACATTTTGGAAGCTGCAACTTGGAGTTCAGTGCATACTTTTTCTAAGCACTACAATCTACCTCTCTACTCTAAGTCTAGGGCAGGCTTTGCCTCTGCAGTCTTGCAGGGCCTTTTAGCCGCCCCTTCTTCTTTATGACCACCTCCCTTTCTTTCAGCTTTGGGATTCTACCCTACAGTCATGACTGCAACAGTGAAACACGATGAGCATAGTACAGTTGTGTACACCTACCATAAATGTAGATGTTAGAATGTCTTCACTGTTGCAGTCTGGGTTTCCCTCCCTCCTGTCCCCTCTTATTTTTACTTTTGTGTAGTCCCTTTTTTCACCATTCTTCTGAGGTGTATTTGCAAAGGTTATGGGATCTTTTTCATTTTGGGACTCCTGACATCTGGGGCAAGAAAAACTGGAGAAGATGGCGTCTGCTGTCAGCTTTGTACTCCTGGCACTCTGACGTCAAAGAGCGTGGTTGAACAGCCGACGCCGGACCCAGACTTTGGGATTTTGGCCGACCGAGGGCTGCCTGCCGGCCTGGGAGAACCCTACAGTCATGACTGCAACAGTGAAGACACTCAAACATCTACATTTTATTGTAGGTGTACACAACTGTACTTTACATCTTCTCAACATTCCCATATCCACCAAGCTGGTTACAGAGAAATTGGAAAATTGCATATCCATATTGTCCAGCCCTTTAATTGTTGAGCTACAAATGGGGGGGATGCATTGCGAATAGAAGGCTAATGAGTGCTTTGTTGGTGCAGGGTGTAAAGGGTGCTTTATTGGAGCAGGTTATGCTAAGCAGTACTAACTTTAATGTTTACACTATACTAAAGCTCTAGGTTTTGCCCCTCTGCACCCAACTAGCTGCTCTAAGTTTGTCCTTGTGCAAGGTGTTTGGTCTATATTTGCCACTTTTTAGAGTAAAGTTTTATGAACCATTCTAGATGGAAAATGTGCATTCTGGGATGGATCTATGGGAAACAATGGATGGTAAGAGTACTTGGCAAGAGTACTTTGCGTATACAGCAGACAATATCAGTGAAAGAGGAGGGACTTCTGGAAATCTGATTACTACAAGGGGTGGAGGCCAGAGACCCAGTCTTATAAAACCACGAGTTGAAAGGGAGAGAGAGTTGGGGAAAATTTCAAGGAAGAAGCAGGCTAGCCAGAAAGGGAATCCATTCAAATAGTCAATGTTGGAGCTTTTTCAGAAGCTTTAGCTTAATATCTCAGTGGGGATTGGGACAGACACAAAGAACGGTAACAGAAAAGCAACCTGTCTGAGCTACAGGTCAGTCACCCTAGGCAGGTTACAATTTCAGAAACTTAATGTTTAGGGGGATGGGGAAGAGAAAAAGAACAGGGGAACACAAAAGCATTAGAATGTAACTTTAAGCAGATAAATTATAAGCAGAATTTAAAACTGTAGAAGCAAAACCGCAATGTCAACAACTGTAAAAGCGCAAAACCTGGAGCAAAAAATTCTGTCTGTATTGTAATTCTGTTAGGGCTGAAGGCACCAGATTATGCAGAAATTTACATGTAACAATGTTTATGGAAAAAGGCAGTAAGAACGAAAGACTCATATCTGGCAGGACTTCACAATTCTGCTACAGCTATGAATGGAACAACAAGACTAAGGCCCAGAATGTTTTAAAATACAAACAGCTTTCACAAGTAATTCTGCTTGTGAAGGTGGAAGTACAGTATATTTTAGATGCACAATCTTCCCACAACTGCAGATTAAACTACAAGACTAGGGTCACAGAACAAACTAAAAAAATGCAGACAGCACTTTTTGCTTTTTCCATGCGTTAGCCAAAAAGTTAAGTATCACCACACAGGTCACTAAGTGCAACTTAAATATTTTAGCAGAGTTGAAATAAAATCTTTTTTTCCTTGTTCATTTTTGATGAAAAGCTGCTTCATTTTTTTACTTTGTTAATAATGGTTATTTGCAACTTAACTGCAAGTCTTGTCAATAATGGTTATTTGCAACTTAACTGCAAGTCTTGTCAATAATGGTTATTTGCAACTTAACTGCAAGTCTTGTCAATAATGGTTATTTGCAACTTAACTGCAAGTCTTGTCAATAATGGTTATTTGCAACTTAACTGCAAGTCTTGTCAATAATGGTTATTTGCAACTTAACTGCAAGTCTTGTCAATAATGGTTATTTGCAACTTAACTGCAAGTCTTGTCAATAATGGTTATTTGCAACTTAACTGCAAGTCTTGTCCATCTTAAGAGATGAGATTAGTTTTTGGATCTCATTGTTGTCTTTACTTTTTAACTTTAGCAGTTTGTTTTAAGAGAGTACTATATGATGTATAAATCTGATGGCCTTTGTCTATGAACCTACCCTGTAGCTTCTACGTTGGTTTGTATTTGCCTTCCTTTTTTAAGCATTCGTTTCTACATATTAGTATATAGTTATAATATAGCTTAAGTACCTAAAAGGTCACTTTTTTAAATTTTTACTTTAGATTGAATTTAGCAGTGGATTACAAATTGCTAATCATTTACAAAATAGAAATTGTGTATTAGTGTCACTAATATAATCTGCAGTAGTAGGAGAGCCCTAGAATAGTTAGCATATTTTGACGAAATCTGCAGTTTTCTTTAACTACTGTTAAATTATATATCCACCCTGCTGGCTACAGCGAGAGCTCTCTTGTGTATATCCTTTGGTATATATTTGCTGTATGGCTGTATTACTCTCTCCCATTTTATTCCATTCCAATTTGAGCAGACTCAGACCTTGAATAAAATATTTGTGTATTGACCAACAAAATGCTGTATAGAGATGTGTAGGAAACAATTTTACAATTTTTAACCAAACTCACCAACTTGAGGAAAAAAAAACAACAAAAAAAACCTCGTACGGCCGAAGTCAGCAAGATGAAATAACACTGTACTAGCGCCCACTCAGTTTATTAGCCACTTTCATCAGAAAAGACTTCATCAGAATACGTATTCTGATGGTCTTTTCTGACAAAAGTGGCTAATAAACTAAGTGGATGCTGTTAACAGCGTTGCTTCAATTTTCCAATTTTGTGTAGAATGGAAATTTGAAGGTAATTTTCTTTATAGAAAAAAGTATAATCTACACAATGTAAGAGAGGGTGAGAAACAAAAATTATATGTAGAGAGAGCAGAGCAGGCAAATGTATTGTTGTGGCATATTTCATGAGCTGGAGCAAGGTCTTTTAGATTATTGCCATTTAAGGGATGTAAATGGCTGCAGGCTCATCTTGTATGTTTTAAGCAGTAGCATGACAACATATCAGAAGGATAGTTGAGGAGAAGAAACTCATTTTCATAGTTTGAGGAGAGAAGTCCGAGAATGATGAGAGCTAAAAATAAAATAGCACATTGAACATATGACCTTATTAGTATGTGTTTATTTAATGCTGGTGGTGAATCTATTAAATCACTTGCTGATGGAAAACTATTTTTGTTTTTTTCCTTTACTATGCTGTCACATAAAGAAATAGCATAAGAACATGGAAGAGAAGAAATATTGACCCAAGGGGCTACAACAGCAGCATGTGCTTTCCCCCAAATGCTCTTCACCTCAACATTCTTGAGTTTACAAGACAACTACTGTGTTTGCTCCTTATGGCACAATAATTATTTTCAGCCTGCAAACCAGGATTTAATTGGGATTGCATACGCTATACATATCACAAAAGATAACTAAAGTGATGAGTAAATTTGAAGGAAAGCATAAGGAAATCTGTACCATGTATTCTGAAGAACCTGTTCTAGTTATCTGTATCCTCCATGCATTTCCTGCACAGAATGAAATCCCTTGATTGATGAGAAAAAACTAAGTGCAGTACTTGGCTGGCAAATGACCTCTTGAGAACCGTTTGTTTAAACGCGAAAGTATGTAGTATGTTTTATTAAAACTGTAACAGTAAAAAGCTAAGAGTAACATTTTCTATTAAAAGAACTTTATATTCATTCTCTGATTATCTGTGCAATTTAGTTTAGCATTTCAGGGGAACCAGAGCCTATCTCAGCATTGAATAGGTACCTGCAAGGCAAAAAACTAGTCTGGACACTGCACCACTCCATTACAGAAAGTGCTTACTCAGTGCAATCAGACATGTCAGCAGTTCACGTATGTCATATCTTTGAGATGTGGGGAACTTGTGTTAGGGGCCGCACAGACTCCACCCCAAAGGTAGAGATCAAGAGGGCTTCTTTGTAGCCAGAACAGATCAACACTGCTATGTCTTGCAGTGGTTATTGAACTTTAACAGTAAATACTGCAAGGCAAGTGCTTGAAATCATGGGGTAATATGCTAGTATTGAATATAGTTGTGCCGACCCTCAGCTAGACCAGTAATCAAACAGGCTTAGTCCTCGCCACTGGCAACAGTGGGGGACATGCACTGGGGGGATGAGAAGTACACATGCAGTATTTCCAAATGCAGCTCTCTGCATAAAGTGCAATTTCCCTTAAGAGCACACAGAGACCACAATCAGTCTGTGGCTGATTTCTCACTCGTTCTCCAGATCCCCAGTAAGACTCTCCACTGGCAATAGCTATAGAGTTGAGATCTCAGCTGAATGACCAAGCCAAGTCCCCCAGCACCCTCTCTGTCCAACTAGTGCTTCGTGTCCCTGCCCAAGTAGCTGACACACACACACACACACACACACACACACACACACACACACACACACACACACACACACACACACCCCCTGGGAAAGACTGGCACAGATTTGCTAGCTATGCCCCCTTCTGCCCAGACTATAACGTAGTTATTAGTGCCACCAGTCACTCTTTATCAGCTGCTTTTAAGGCCCTTATACAAAGGGTGTCCAATCTTACTGTGTAATATTAACACAAATCATAGTTTGACCAAGAGCAAGGCTATTGGGAGTGGCCCACCCAGTGTCACCAAATAAATATGCAAATACTCTCAAAACTTAAATATCACTACATAGATCAATCACAATGAAAGGTTTAAATATATTTAATAATAAATGAAAAACAAGACTATACTAAATATATATTCACAGTGACATCAGAGTTCAAAACCACAGGAAATATTTAAAACAATGTTGCAAGACAGTCTCAAATAAAAATACCTAAACTAAGCTTCACCATATTCTTGATTGAATCTAAGAGAATTACTATAACCTATTAACTTACTAATAGAGCAAGCAGATGTGGTAAATGGATCTTATAGTTGTCAGGTCCAAGACAGAATACAGAATGTTTTGTCGCACTAAGAGACTTCTCAAATTAATATCTACAACATTATTGCTGGGATAGCTTACAGAATGACATGCTTTCCTTTTCTCTGACTCCTAGCTCTTCCCAGGTGAAACCCCCACTGCTATCCATGTTTAACATCTGCCTGTAAAAATACATAGACCTCAGATCTTTGGCAGATGCTTGAAGTCATAAAACAATTGCATTCCTTCAGGGTTTCAGGGATAAGTATTTAGTTCACCCTCTAAAGACAGTACTGAAAGCTCCATAGTACAGACTTTTTCTGGCTGCATTGAAAACTGAAAGATACCATCTTTTATGACCTAGTGTATAAAGTAATTTAATTCCCAATATTTTCCTAAAGTTTGCTGGACTGAAGTTAACCCTCCAGTTTTCTCTGTTAACATATACATTTAAACAATAGTGCATGTACATTTCTGTTCTCGTCCAGTAGGGCACACTGTGGATACATTTAAGCACAAGCACTTTACAAAATACCTTTTCACCACGTTTGTACAAAACAGTTTAATTTATACATGATATACAGTTCTAATACAGTTGTAACACAAGCATCTTGTATAAATCATGTTGATATTGACAAATGACATATATAATTTACAAAATTCCAGCTAGCTGTGCTGGCAGTATCTCCTTTTATCACAAGAGTAATTTAGGCAACTCAGCTGAACTAGGTTTAACATTATGGAAAAGAATGTGTTAAGTTTACAGTGTCCAAATGTGATGTGGTGATGGTTGGACTTCCCAAAATCAAAACTGATTAAAAACTGGTTTACAATAATTCCCTGGTATTTCAATTTAAAGGATGTTAAATGCTCCCTAGTTTTGTGATTAAATGAGTTTTTGATGAGGACACGAATAACACAGTATTTCTAATTGTGGCTAAAGGTGATCTGCTGATGACTAGAGGACAAGTAAGGGGGGACATTTAGGGCAGAGAGATGCAACACTAATGTAATGGATGAAAGAAAAGGCTGGGCCAATGATATAAAAGTGGAGACTGATGTTAAAAACTAGGAATGCATATGCCATTATGCAGCTATGACACTGAATCTAGTAAACATCCAATTGCACATGGAGCTTTTTGTAAACTTTTGTTTTTGAAATTTTTGTAAGGTTGTGAAGCAGGTTTCCTCAGGCAGCTCCAATCTTTTGGCAATGTGATACAGGTGCATGTGGGACAGAGGAAGCATATTTTCTGGTTCTTCCATGGGTTAGAAATCCATGCAGACTGAGTTGCATAGATTAGAGGAAACCTTGCTCAGTTATCCACTTGGCTAAGTCAGTTGTTTTTAGGGTGTAAGTAATAGTGGCAGACATTTTTGAGTTTGACTTCATAGCCTTCAAAAAATGCACACTAATGCAAAGTGTGTGGTTCTCTCCAGTCTGTATGTTTATAAAGCCAATATTTGTCCTTGATTTGGTTCTTTGTACATCAATATTTTTTTTTCTTAGTCTTGGAGATAGAAGGTTCAGACAGATGTGATGGTGTGTGTGAGTAGGAGGGCCCACACTGTGTTCTGATAGTTGTGATCTGAGGAGATAAATTCCTCTGTCTAAGAACAGCAAGTTGGCCATTGTTATTTACTTTGTCAGTGGGCGACATCAGCATTGTATTCAATAAGTGTCTGTCTGTGGCTGCCTGGGCAGGATGTGTGTGACAGCAGCTGATCACGGGCAGTGTGCCACATTAAGTAGTGCTGCAATCTAACCGCACTTGGCTCTCTGAGAGTTTAGCTGCAATTACTTCCATGTGGAGTCTATATGTATTGTTTGTGTGTGGGTTTTATCCTGTGCTCTTCTCCTGGACCCTCAGCTATGCAATATAAGCCTTTGTCTATTTGTAATTTACTTTTGTCCATCTCACAACAGAGCAGTGCAGAGAAGGTAAGTATCTGAACAGAAAGAAAAACAGGCACTACTCCTGACCTGGATTTGTGCATCTTTGCATTCATCTTTAGTGTGCAACAGGTGAAACCTCAAAGCCTTTTGTCTAGGGCTCCAGTTCACCTATGATCAACTTTGTTGCTTTTAGTCAGACATATGAAATGTATATTGTCGGTACAGTGACTGTAACATAGGGTGTGTATGTTGAGCAGTCTGCAGGTAAAAATTAATGACCCCATCTGTTTGATCATAGGTAATGTCACTGACCTGCTGTAACAGAGCCACACCACATTCCAATCAGCCACATCCATACATTTATTCCTTACATCCCCACCTGCTTTGAAGTCACAAGCCAATACTGCACAGCAGAGTAACATCTTGTTTCTGTTAAGTCTCTTCTTTTGCTATATTTCCCATCAGGAGCTGTTTTTTGATGCATCTCTGGTACAGCACTGACTAAATTATTAATTGCAACTTTTTCCTTCTGTTTGCTGCTGTCTTTGTGCTGCATTCTGCAACAGTTTTATTCACAATAATATAGTCCATGCTGATTAATCTTCATTGCATAAGTGATTCCTTTTCTCAAACAACATAATGGAGTAGGTGTCTCAACTTTTTAAATATTTGGAAGAAAATTTAGACAGGAATGATGAGTAATATCTTGTAAAGAATTGCATTAACCTTGTATCTGTGGACTGCTGGTTTTGGTGTAACTTATTCACACGCAGTGCAGGGTTACTGTTTGAAAATTTTACATTGCTTCTCAAAAGTTTAACAGCTGTAAGGTGAAAGGATAAGGATGTATTTTAGTGGTTCTTCAAGATGCCTATGATACCATTCTTAAAATGTACTCCAGAGTTAACCCAACAGGATCTGACGTTTACAGGGCTATTGTTTGACAGTACTTGGATTCTTTTGTGAATCTTAAATAGAATGGAAGTGACACACACAGAAATATTCTTAAATCCAGAAAATTAGAAACTGCAAAAAAATGGATTGTGCTTTTAAATGAGAAAAGTAAGTTATGTGCTTTTGAATTAGTGAGGTCCGTATGGTGCATTTGTACAAACTTCCCACCATGGTTACAAACAAAAGAAAACTGTCTGATCATAGGATGGGTATGAGAGTTGTGCAGAAAATGTATTTAAAGTGACTTAATTCAAGTAACAGTTTTTCTGTTACATGCACATGTAGTAGAGTGGAGAAGTCATACACTTCGTTGTAAAGGAAAATATTAAACGTCTGACATCAAGATTTAAGTGATTTCTCTCATGAGGTTACTGCTGTACCTTCCTGCTGCCTTGTTTCATCCTCAGTATTTTGCATATTTACTTTTAATAATGTAGCGTTGATATTGATGTGAATATTACACAGTCTCTGTAAAATTAACTCGCTTGTTTATATTTTTAACAGTTAAACCAGTTCTTCCAAATATGGTACAGGACTCTGCTGACGTAAGCTTGATTTGTGAAGAAGACTTGTTGGATACCATCTTTCATGCGTGTGATGCATCTCGCAGAGGTATTATAAATTACACATCTTATACAAAACTTAACTGGCATACTGAAAATGGGCTTTTGTTATACTGCTGATGTTGATAATGATTGACAAATGTTACAGGATCAGACAGTCTTGACTTCTGATAAAATGGGCATTTGACCAGTATTTGGCTAAAACACTGAAAAGGGGCATGTGACCAGTATTGTATTTGGCAAAAACACTGAAAAGGGAAGGCGATCTGTACTGCAGCAGATAACCATAAATTCCATTACTGGCCATCTTTACTGTGCCACCAGCTTATGATTGTAGCACATTTCAAATAATCAAATTTGAACTAACCACAGTAATACTGCTAAGCAAACAACCAAATTACAAAAATGAAAAGCACTAAAAACTAAATATTGCACACAGAATATAATTTAAATACTCCTTGATTCTTGAAATGTTCTGATAAAGTTCTTTATTGTATTAAACAAAGTCATGTGTCAATCATCTGACTCCTATACAAGGCACCTTATTTATTTATTTTTTGAAGTGGTATGCTTACAAATATCTCACCATATTTTAAAAATAACTATTAGATGTGAATGAATGCCTTGTCAAACCAATAGTAAGCATATGGTTGATTTTAATAAACATTTGATGTTTATACTTTAAATCCAGGAATTTTGTCAGCAACTAAAGATAGCTGCCATTTTACTTTCAGCTTGTTGTTAAAGTTACCTAATAATACAAAAAGTATTTTCTGAAGTCTTTACAAACTTGTAAAAGTTTTGCCAAGGCATCTTCTATTTTTTAATAATAATCAATGTTCACACATCAGCTGCAAGGGTTTTCTAGCAGCGTTCCCGACATTACATCCTCTGACATACGTGAGAGTTTCTAAATAAACTGCCCCAGTTGAATTGCAAGTGTATTTATCCTTATTAAAGATTTCTCTAATGGTATGGCTAATTCTTACACTAAAACTAGTGTTTATAAATCTACATAACTTGTATTCATAACCTGGGTAAGTACTTATTTTGGTAGTGCTCCTTGGTGTCTTGCTGCTTTCCCTTCCTAGAAGTCTTTGTTGTATGTCCTTTTTTGTAAACAAATTTTAGATAGTTTCCTAGAGCAGAAACTAAATCTTACTTTCCTGTTATTTTCTAATTATCAACAATAACTTCAGTGTTTATGTCCCTGCTAACTAGAATAGGAAACAACCCAATAGAATCTACCACTTCATTTTTAAATGTTGGTTTAAAGGTAGTAAATAAAATTGTCTGAAAACCAGAATTTGTTATTTTTGATTTCACTTTTTTTTTAAAAATTTTCTCAATAGAATAACCTCCGAAAAAACAAGTTTTCAAATAAGAACATTTCTTCATCAAAATGTTTTGTCACTTACCAAGCAACTCAGTCTAATTACATTAAATAAGAGTCTAACCTTCATAAATACATATTTACACAACACAGGGTTGGTTTTCTTATAATTGTTACTATGAAATTTCTTATCAGTAATGTTTTTTGAAATGTTCAAATCTAAAAAAAATACACTGTTTTATTGATCTCACTTAACATGAATTTAAGAAAGCCAGTACTCTGACTTCCTGCATGGAAAAAAATTTCCAAATCGCAAACAAATTGGTGCAAATTCTGTATAAGAAGACGCCCTTAAACCAATTATTTTTAACAAATTTTGTTCCCACCAGCTTAACACTAAACTTGCAAGGACAGGTGCCATCCTGGCACTCATTGCTACACCCATTATTTGTTGGAAAATCTGTTCAAATATATATAAAAAAATGTACTAATGACCCGATAAGCACATTATTAGTAATTGTGTTGCTAAACCCAGTGTAATTAAATAGGTATCGACTTTGTTAGAAACTATTTCTTTAGAAATTGAGGTGTAGAAATATTCAATATCCAATGTAATATTTACATGTATTTAGTTTGTTAATATATCCAAGAATCGTTCAGGTGTAACTCATTATTTTGTGCCACTGAATTTAACCAAGTATCAAAATAAACAGTGGTAGCCATCACTCTTGAACTAAAAGGTGGATTCAATTTTTTTTAACCTTTTGGTATTTTAAAATTGGTTTACCTAGTTTTGAATGTTCTACTACGAAAACTCCATACAGTAAAAAAAATATAGTTTTGATTCATTACGTTTAACAAGCTATCATCTATTGTTTTAAACCTCAAACACAATAAAATGACATCAGCCAATAGTATATTCATTTGTTAATATATTCATTGTCTATCAACACCAGGCCACATCCCTTATTGGCCTTCATTATTCGAATAAAATTACAATTCTGTAGTTCTGTTAAAGTCGGTTTTTCACTGTAAATCAAACTGTACCATTTAAAAGGTGGTTGTTTAAGAAAACATTTTTCTAAAATTTGTTTCACACGAATCTTGGAAAACTTAAGTACCAACTAAATTTGGATTAAAGATGCATTTTTTCTTATATTTTAATAGAATTATTAACATAAATAAGAAAAATGTCCCAATGTCTTTCAAAAGGTAATGCAAATTCAATGCTTTAATGTATAATCCATAAGTCAATTAATGTACTTGCTAAGTCTGCTTGTTATGCTGGAGTAAAAGAAAAAACATTGCTTAACGCTGAAAGGTGCGCATCTGTTAGTTCAAAAGTACTGAGATTAAATACAGAAATTCTGATGTCCTAGTCCTCTGCTTTGTACTTTGCTCCTTCCCCGTGACTTCTAATTTCCTCTCTGTCTTGAAGATGAATAGACCTGAAACTTGTCAGGTGAAAAATCCATCCTAAAATCCAAGTTGCCATTTTCCTATGAAGAACTACTAGTGTCTATTTCATTGCATGATGTAACCTTGTTGGCAGTGCAAGGAGACCTATGCAGAAGTGATGGAAACTGTCCATTAGTTCTTGTACTGAATTTTCATTTACTTTAAGTGCTAGTGTCAGTACTTCATTTGCCTTCATTATTGATTGAATAACAATTTTCATTTTTGTTAATCAGGCTAAATCACATGGGCTTTAGTTATTTAATAGACTTTTAATTTTCTGACAAAATTCTTTGTTTTATTAAAAGAATGAATGAGCTTAAATTAGACTGTTGATCCTTTAGAGTGGATGCCAGAAGTGTTGGTGCTTACAGCTGTTTCCCACATTTTTTATTTTGAATTTATAAAAGTTAAGGGTTTAAAATGGGGTCCCTATCACGTGATTGAAAACTGTAACCAGCGAACGCGTATTGAGCGAACCAGATTGGTCGAAATGTTGCACGCGTAACACTGAAATTGCTGTAGGGAATATTTTCCCTTTACTCCAATGCAGTGCGATCTTGGAGTAGGAATATATAAGTAGTGTGGGGGGTGCAGCCCCCCACATGAGGAGTGCAGGGGGACTTGTCCCCCTGCCTACAGCGTTTAAGTAAGTATAGTGTTTTATTTTTTTTTTTTTTATATTTTCGAAATTTCAAACATCACTCATATGGTGTCGACCATATGGTGTTTGATGTTTGAAACTTTCAAAAATATACTATAGACCCTTAAAATGAAATCTTTACCATCCTCGGAACAGTTTAGTGTTAAGTAATTTATTAATCTAATTTATGTACTAATGATTCCCCTATACTGAATTAATGGATTAATGTGCTGAAATGCTTCTAAATAGTGTTTAGTCTCCTTCCTTTTCCTGCCTTATTAGTTACCTAGGTACAAGAGATGTCCATGCTGACCAGTTTAAGTACATGTTTTAGTTCTACAACAGATTTGTACTATCAGAGTGGGAATGAATTACAGTAGGTTTAATGTAAAACAAAAAAAGTGCCAAAAATGTAAATATGGGGACAGGGTTAACAGACAATACATGCAGGAGAGGCATTTGTGTGGTATACTGTATTTACTTACTTTGAAACTGAGCAGTGATCCACCTTTTTAATTTAAATTTAACACAACAAATGGAGAAGGAGTGAATAAAGACAATCAGTATTGTTTCATTTGTGGGATAAGAGTATACTAGAACATCTGAGATGGACCAAGTTGGAAGAAGTACATGTTTTGAGGAAGTGTGAAGGTAACAGGAGTTTTTTTGGAGGTAGACATTAGTAACAGTGAATGTCAATCCCATCACTTGATCACTGTTTAAGTGAATAGTTAGCTTTGCAGTGTGTGTGTACATGAGGGGATATTCTATGCAGAAAAATAAATTGCAGGCTTTATATAATGTCTTGCTCCTTCACTGTCTAAGGATGGGTAATCCATCAGAAGACGCATGTTGTAGTACTAAAACAGTCGGTGCAAGATGATGTGAAATTATTTTTGTATAGGTGAAGACGCAGAGTATTTTCTGGCTTTCATAGTTAATTTTATTTCACAGCATACCTCCTGTAGATGTTAGTATTTTCAGTTCACTGCAGACATTTATTTCATTTTTAATATGGCATATACATTGTGCTTGAAACTGGCATGAGAACTACAACCTCTGTTTCACTCCACAAATGTTTTCCAGCATTTTCAGAGTCCATTCAAAAACTTAAAAAATGATTATGGATTGTTTGCTGGCATTAAGAAGCTCAAGACACAAATGTTTTGTTATCTTCACCAAAAGTACTCTGTTTTATCTGAATATCCATTTTTATTGTGCATAGATTTTAAGATATCACACTGTTAGGATAAAGAACACTTAAGTACCACTGCTAAATTGTTACTAGAAAGTTCTAAGCTCAATGTTGCATTTTTTTGTTTGTTTTTGTAAGGTGTTAAGTGTTCACATTTAGGATTGCTGTACTGGCTCAGAACATTCGTTCTGAGTTGAACTTCCTGAAAAGTAAAAAATATTGTATGCATGCCTACAGAAAACTATTATTTTCTTTACACGAAGATACCATCACTGGAAATCCCTGTAGAGAGCAAGGGAAACTGTGCCAGCCCAGCCAGTATCATGATAGATCAGCACTGAGGTCCACAAGTGGAGGATGACCTTCTATGCAGCTCTACCACAGTATGGATGTGAAATTCTCCTTTAGTGCTAGTTTGTAATGTTATACTATATTCTGTTTGTTTGGGAGTGGGAATGTGGCTTCCTCTTGTGGTGAGGAATAAAATGTACCTAATATTTGTGGTGAACAAACTTTATATAAGAAGTCATTTATTTTATTTTTTTTATTTTATTTTTTTTATTGAGATTTGCTTACCAGGAAAGCTTGACTGGGCACAAGTGCTGTTTTTCAGAGGAGGCCCAGGGAGAAAAGCTACAAGGTAACAAATTTTATAATGCAGTTAGTGTATGATATATATATATATATATATATATATATATATATATATATATAGTATATATATATATATATATATATATATATATATATATATATATATATATATATATATATATATATACATACACCACAGTAATTAGTATAATAAAATTTATATAGATATTCACAAACATATATTGAGAATTTACAGATAGGGTGGTGTATATGATAGGTAGGAATAATTTAAGAAATACACTGGCGTCGAGTATTAAAGGGGATGAGCAAGTTTAAGTGTTAGAGATGGAATGGAAATTTGGTTGTGCTAATTAGAAGTAGGTATAGTAGTTTACTACAATAAAGTGAAGTATTAGAAGGGGATGAAAAGTTTAATGAGTTAGTGCCTTAGATTTCTAGATTTTTGTAGAAATACAATAATACTAAAACACTTCTAAAAGGAAAAAAACACACCTTAACTCCTCTAGCAAGCTCAATCAGGACCCAGCAGTTGTAGTGTTAAATCCTGAAGATATACAAGCAGAGCAAAAAGCTTAACAAACTATACTACTGCTTTGACCATAAATTGAGCAAAGTTTATTCACAACGTACAAAATCTTGGAGGTTTCACCTTGCTAAAAGAGGCATCCTTAGATACAAAAGAACTATCCTTAATAGAGTCTTGTATAACTTTGAAAAACCATGTAACCAACCTAGAATGGAGTTGCAATTAACCTGCCTTCCACTTAAAAAAAAAAAAAAAAATAGTGTAACAAAACAGTGTTAAAAGACAATAACAGATCATACAACAATGAAAAACAATAAAATTCTAAAATGTTTTATACGTATATGTATGTGTATAAAATATGTTCATCTCTACAAATTAAAACTTAAGTTGTTAAAAATATTGTTTACAACTTTTCTACTCCTTTTTACAACACAGTTGATGGCTAATTTATCATTCAGTCCTGGTTTCTTCATAGCATCTAACTGTAGTTGCCATTTCAATTCTTTTTCTTCCAAAAGTAATTCACTGTTCCCACCCTGTCCTGTAGTGGAAACTTCTTTGTAAAAAAAAAAAAAAAAAAAGTGTGTATGTATGTATGTATATATATATATATATATATATGTATGTGTATATATATATATATGTATATATATATATGTATATATGTGTATATATATATGTATATATATAGATATATATTAAGGGTACTTGCGTATTATCGCAACCAGGTTCCCAATCTGTCATAATTTTTGAAATAATGGACTAATAACTCATGGTCTTTAATGTCATGAATGTTGACAGATTAGTAACCTGGTTGTGATATTTTACTGTTCTGGAATTCAGAGTTACTGCCGCTACCGACCCAGGAGAAAAATTCAGACAGTGGAAAGCCTCTTGAAAAGGGGAGGTGATCTGTCACAATTTATGAGCTTGTGTTAAAGAAACGAACACTTTACAGGTTAAATGATTCAAGTCACTTTATATTAATCACCATTGAAAGACTGCATTGAAATATCACTCAGTGTACCAGTTCACTCTTGGCCTGCTTAGTTTCCAAATTTGTAACAGAATAGATAAAAATAAGAAGGGGTTTTGATAATGACCTGAGACATTGCTAAACTGGAGAATGAGGACTGTAAAAAGGCCTTGCCCTGATGAAGCTGGCAGTAGCATTGTGAATTACACAGGAATGCTGTTCCATGAACTATTTCCAACGAGTCCAGCAGTTATATTAAAGTAAAAAAAAAAAAAACACAAGATTAAATGCACGTTTGTCATACAGTTTCCAACTTGCTGTGAAGGAACATAGAGGAAGCATTTATTAACATCCAGCCATATAAAATAAGAGCTGTGTTCGTAAAAGTCAGTTTGTTTAAAATCACAATACAGTCTGCCCCCAATCTGACAGAGCTACTTAGTAACATACCAACCCCTGCACAGACTCTCCTTTCTCCATAACATGAAGAATGAGGATAGTTCTGGAACCTGGTTGTGATATGCAAGCACCAAAATAAGAATCTTTTATAATTTTTACATAAAAGGGTATGTCTGTATATTTTTTGGCAATTTTCAAAATTATGAACCCACCTCTGACTGGAGACCATCAATTTAGAATTATGTTGCAAAGTCCTCCTTTTTGGAACCAACAAAACAGCTCCCCCAATTCTTAGAAGTATAAAGAAAGGGAAAAACAAAGAAAAACTTGAGTTGGACATTTATTGATATGAACATGATATACTATGATTTGCCATGTAATAGGATTGTCCAAGATGGGTTTAAAGTATTTAATTACACTTGTATAAACCTTCAGGACAAACATGTTTCATTGTTTAAGGGTTTAAGTTTGTTCCCACATTAAAGCAGACATTATTGCATGTATTGATACATTTCAAACTTTGTATTAGACAACTGAATTTAACTATATGTTTTTTGCCAATACACACAGAATGCATACTCCAGTGGACAAACCAGTAACACTATCTATCTTTGGTACACCCAAAGTACACAAGGACCCCCATGACACCCCCCCCTCCCACTAAGATCCACTGTATCAGCAGCTAGGTCAGAAATGGAACTTTTTGGCGCTATAAGTAAGTGGATGTTAATACAAAAGGTATGTAGAAAAGGGGAGATGCATCCTACTGGACTTGTGGCATCTGTTACAAATTTTACACACCACTCCATTTGATGAAAATATCTTTCATCACTGATGTAGTAAATTTATTCAGTGTCATACTGCACAACATTGGCTTGCAGCAGTTCCATAAAATGCTGCGGTCAGACATCACCAAAAATGGCACCAATGTTTATATGCTACTAGAAGTTTTGGAATTGATGCTGGAAAACAATTACATTTATTTTGATGCTGAATATTCCCACCAGACAACAGTGGTAGCTATGGGGGCAAGATGTGCCCCCAACATATGCTAACTTGTTTTGGCCGAATGGGTGCGCAGTACAGTATTTTGTTCACCTTTCTTTAACAAAATGTTGAGTAATCCTCTATTTTTTTTTTTTTTAAATCGGAAAAGAAACTTGGTGAAATGGTGTGCCTTTCAAGATTGGTTTCAGCTGATGCAACATTTACTACAGAACTAGACAAACTATGCTATATGTTTTCAGAATGAGGGTACCCAGATTCATTAGTAGATTCATTGAAAGAAATACTTTTACATCAACACGCAATTTACACCTATACTAAACACCACTACTACTCAAGGGGAAGTTGTAACCAAGTGTACAAGTGACAGTAATTTAGACAAAAGAGGTGCTATGTTGATTCTGTGCAACCATCTGGGCCTAATATTAAAAAGAATGATGAATGAAATGTGGAATGACGTGTTCTCCTGAAATAAAACAGATCCTGGGCTTACAAACTTAGATAGCATTCAGTAGAGGCAAAAATCTTAAAACTATTTTTGAGAGTAGTCACAGCAATTTAGAAAATGGGAAGACAGTCCAAAAAAGTGTGGATTGTGTAAATACTGTAAATGCATAAGTGATGGCCCTTTTGTTACACTATAGAATTATGAAAAAAACATTACGTCCAGGAACATGTAGCTGTACCCACCCAGAATGGTAGTGTATTCAGCTTCCTGCACATCCTGCCCACCTTCTATGTAGGAAAAACTAACAGAATGCTCAAGGATAGAATATAGGAGCATGATTATGACATTAGGCAACAAAAGCCTTCAAACACATTATACAGATATACCCTTGTAAAAGATTCTTATTTTTTTTTATTGTTGACAAAGTTTCCACTACAGGACGAGGTGGGAGCAGTGAATTATTTTGGAAGAAAAAAGTTGCAATGGCAGCTATAGATGCTATGAAGAAACTAGGACTGAATGATATTAGTTATGAATTGTATTGCAAAAATGAGAGCAGAAAAGTTATAAACCGTTTTAACAATAACTTAAGTTTTAATTAGTAGATGTGTACATTTTTTATGTATAAATTTTTTTAACATTTTTCATTGTTTTTCACTGTTTTAGAAGTTATTGTCTTTTTAACACTGTTTTGTTACACTGTCTTTTAAAGTGGAAAGCAGGTTAATTACAACTGCATTCCAGGTTAGTCGCATGGTTTTCAAAGTTATATAAGCCTCTTAACTCTAGTTCTTTTATCTGTGATGAAGCCTTATTTAGCAAGGCGCAAACACTAAGGTTTTGTACTTTGTGAATAAACTTTGCACAATTTATGGTCAAAGCAGCATCGAACAGTTCATTGAGCTTTTTGCTCTGCTTGTATATCTTCACTATTTTTAACACTACAGCTGCCAGTTCCTGTTTGAGCTCATGTGAAGAGTTAAGGTGTGTAAAACAACAAAAAGACATTGTATTGAGGTTAGCAACAGGAAAGGGCAACTAGGATCCCAAAGATCCTACGTATTTTTGGATTAGTATTGGTTAAATTTCTTTTCGTTTTCTCATCAATTCTTCCTGTGTAGAACCATTCTTCTGTACAGGAATCAGTAAGGGAATATCCTTTATTTACTACTTTTGTATTCACAATGTTATAAAAATTCACATCTATCAACATTTCTTTCATGTTTTGTTCATAAACATTTCTATCCAACAAAACTATAGCACTACCTTTGTCAGCTTTGAAGACCAGTATCTCATCATTTTTAACTAATGCATCCAAACATTCTTTTTTAGTTAAATTGTAGTATTTATACTTCATTGTCTAGCATTTCCAACATCTGTGACTCGTATGTATTTAAAAACATTTCTAATTCTTTTATTAAGGGCAGATTAGAACAGCTAGGTCTATAAAAATCAACATTGCTTTGCATTTGCACTCCAAATAATACATTTAAATTCAATTTTCTGACCGTTTCTTATTTCATTAATCATGACCAATTTGACAGCTCTTTGAGCTGGAGCAAATTTCCAGCCTTTACTTAGCACACAACAGCCCTCTTTAGTCAATTCTTTACTAGATAAAATTAATAATTTTAAAATTGACTGTACCTTGTCTTCCAAAATTGTTCCTTCCTGTTCCAGTTCTTTCCTGGACCTCCTCTGCCATACCAGTTTTTTTGCTGCTGTTGGTGTTGATTTGAATAAACATTTCTTTCTTTCTGCCTGCCATTACTTGGGCCCAAGTTTTTTTCCTGATTGTTTACCCTTTGATACACATCTATGACTTGTCTATTCTCAGTCATTTTGCCTCCACTGCAGTTGGCTGACTCTGCTGTGGCCATTTATTTGTACCTCAAGCCACTCATCTTTTACCCCGGGTATCATTGGTGTAGCACCTACAACATCTATGGAATTGGAGTTTAGCTATGTCAACTGTGGCTGTTTTGGGTCCCCTTAGTGGGCAACAAAAACTCTCTCTTGTGAGAGAGAGAGAGAGAGAATGGAAAAAAATTCCCCTCTGTTGTCAGAATCCTGCACACATCACTGAGGAAGCTGCTACTGCCATTAATAACACAGCTGACCCCATTTTTCCTGTTAAAAAGAAATAAAAAAAAATCATGTATCCTCAAATTTCTTTGGATAGGATTAGCTTACTGGGTCTGGTTCAGGGTTTAATTTGTACTTTTTCTATGCAACCCTTTCAGATGTTTTTCTTCTGTATTAGAATTTTTATACAACATTTCTAAATTAAATTTCCTAAGGTAAAATTTGAAATAAACAAGTGTTAGCTATATCACCATAATTAGTTGCTACAAATTTAAATCCTTTAGAAAAAAAGGTTAAAATGTTCCTTTTTGAGAATAATTGGGGTATAATTAAATATTTTGAATCCCTTATATTCACATACTATGCCATCAAAATCAGATACATGTATTATTTTACTTTCTTCACCACTTTTTTCCAACCTTGGTTTTTCCCCTTGTGTGTATAATGGTATCCTGAGTCTGAGTAGTATCTGGTTTTGCTGGCCAAGCTCTCTGACCTTCTCACAGCTAAAAAATGCTCACTATGTTCAGGAAAATAATCCAATTCATCCAATCTCCTAGGAGGAGTGTGGCCCAGTCTTTCATCCCTTACTTGTTCATGAACCCTTTCATCTAAAAATATACCCCCACAACCAGTTTTGTTCTTATTGGTGTTATAACTAAAATTCTTGTAAGGCCTTGGATATGCTTTAAATTCAGCATACTGCTGTTTATCTCTGGCAAACTTTTTTTTGTTTTCTTAAAAATATGGCATCCACTCTCTTGTTCACTCTATATAGAACTTTCTTATATAATTGCTCATATTCACCGAATAAAAGACCTTTCATAATATCATCATTCAGCCTTTCCACTTGATTATTCAAAACTGTTAATGCAATGTCATTTTCTTTAATTTACTCATAAGCCCCAGCCCATATTCATTGAAAAAATAATGAAATTCCTTGATAGTTTCTTCATTATACATAATTCCAAAAGGGTATTTAAACATCCTAAGCCCCTGCGGGACCACTTTGAAGTTAAAGCCACACTGCCAATACCTATTATCCAATTGCAGACATTTCAGTTTAAACAGTTTCTTTTCAAGCTTGAAAATTATTTCCTTCAGCTTAGGCACATTGTCATCAACATCAAAGTTATACACATTTGCATTACCACTTCTATCTAAAGCAGAGTCAAATTCAAAATTTTTAGTGATAACATCACTAAAAGACAATGGTTCGAAATTTTTGAGCCTGGAATCGCCAGTGTATACAATTTTATCACCAATGTTATTTACATGTTTAACAGTATTGTCACCGTTAATGTTACCATGATTTAAAGTACCTTCCAGGCTTCTAGAACACTGACATGCGGTTTGCTCGCAACCGTTTGTCATTACACCATGCCCTGGAGCCAACAGCTCGTTGGTTGAATGTGTTTCTTTGATCTGGCTTTGCCGCTCATTGTTCATTAGCAGGAACAGTCTTACCCCTAGCATAACTCACAGAGGATGAAGAGCATGGGGACGACGTAGCCGGTACTTCCACAGAATGCCTGCTTCCAGGTGAAACCAAACTTGAACGTAAATTTGACAGCTCTTTGAGCTGGAGCAAAGTTCCAGCCTTTACTTGGCACACAACAGTCCTCTTTAGTCAATTCTTTTAATTTTAAAATTATTAATTTTATTTAGTAGTGTATCTATGTCTTCCAAAATTGTTTCTTTGTGTTCCAGTTCTTTCCCAGACCTCCTCTGCCATACCAGTTTTTTTGCTGCTGTTGGTGTTGATTTGAATAAACATTTCTTTCTTTCTGCCTGCCGTTACTTGGGCCCAAGTTTTTTCCTGATTGTTTACCCTTTGATACACATCTATGACTCTTCTATTCTCAGTCATTTTGCCTCAACTGCAGTTGGCTGACTCTGCTGTGGCCATTTTTTTGTACCTCAGGCCGCTCATCTTTTACCCCGAGTATCTTTGGTGTAACACCTACAACATCTATGAAATTGGAGGTTAGCTATGTCAACTGTGGCTGTTTTGGGTCCCCTTAGTGGGCAACGAAAACCCACTCTTGTCCGTCCTGAGAAAGAGAATGGAGAAAATTTCCTCTCTATTGTCAGAATCCTGCACACATTATTGAGGAAGCTGCTGCTGCCATTAATAATGCAGTTGACCCCATTTTGTCCTGTTAAAAAGAAACCAAAAAAAAATCATGTATCCTCAATTTTTTTTGGATAGGATTAGCTTACTGGGTCTGGCTCAGGGTTTAATTCAGGCTATTGATCCTTCTTGTAAAGTAGTTTCTGATAAAAGGAAGAGGGGAGACCTCTCTTCCTGAAGAGATTTTGGATTTTGAATCTGAACAGAAAGATTTATGGAAGGGTACGGTTTATTTCCTCGAGTACACGTTTTTTTCCTCTGATTTTCGATTCAGACTTTAGGAGCTTAATTTCTTATTCTCCCTGTGGGAGTTTCTCTTTTTCTGAGACTATTTCTAGAATGTGCTAATGTTTTCAGTCTGAGAACATTGAAGTTTCTCAGACACTACAAAATACTATGACTTGTTACAGAAGGAATTTCCATATCGTACACCCATTCCTCCTGTTCTGTCTGCTTTAGTGGATGTGTGTGTTACTGCATGCAATTTTCTTGAGTCAGCTAGCTATCCCTAAAACAGACAGATAAAATGTATACAGTTCCTCAGTTTTTTAAATTTTATGCACAATTCCCAAACCTTGCCCAGCAGCTTTAGCTCTAGTTGATGCTACTACAGTTAAGCACGTAGTAATTCCTAACCTACTCTTTCTGATAAGAACTTTAATTTTCAGAATTCTGAATTACCAGGTTCATATGTTAGTTTATTCTAAATGTGAAAGTATGAGGAATGTTTTATCTCAAGTTTGCTCTTGAAGAAAAATCTGCTGTAAATAACTTGGTTTCTTCTGTTACACAGGTCACTATCCATTGTTTATAGTGTTATATGACTACTGATACTTCCAGGGCTGTAATCACTTTTATGAGGAGGTCTGCATGACTGCATTCTCAGAACCTTTTTAGATGTTAAAAATGATATTTTGAATTCACCTTTGGATGGAGATCGTGTTAGTCTCCTTTTACAGCTGAAGTGATCAAAAAGTGTCATGAAAGGACAAGCTAATTCAAGGAATCTGATTTTTCAGCCCTCCTTTTCCAAATTGCTCAAGAAATTTTCTTTCTCAACTGAATATTTTGGGGAAAAATACATAATTAACCATCTCAACATAATTCAGATAGAGACATTTAAAATTAAATGGCAAGGGGTTTACAAAAACGTTTCAAATCTCCTAAATCCAACTGCAGTTCAACATGTCTGAGTGACTATTCAAATGATATTGTGACCCACTCCCAGCACAGCCCCTTTTTACCTTCCAGAAACTCTGAATTTACATTTTTTTCTCTTGCCAACAGATTGTTTCCAATAAATGAGTTCCGAATATCATTTGTCAAGGTTACGGATGGCAGTGGGAGGAAATTCCTCCTTTCCAGCAGGTCATTCTTTATCTGCCAGAGAAGACTCTTGTTTCCACCTGTTCTTCACATACTGTTCGAAGGAGAGATGGAACACTTTCCCCTTTCACAGGTGGAGGAGGGTTTTCATTCAAGGATGTTCTAGTGCTAAAGAAACGAAATGCTTTGAGACCATTTCTGGATCTTTCTTTTCTAAACCTGTTTGTGAGTGCTGGGATTCAGAATTATGTCACTTCACAATCTATTGCCTCTTCTTCCTCTTTCATTTTATAGTAATACTAGACTTGACAGATGCTTATCGTATCCTTATTCAGCTAGACTTCGGATGTTTCTTAGTTTTGTGTTTGAGTCCCATTATCCATTCTCTGGCCTTACCCTGCATCGTGAGCGGTCACAAAGTGTCTAGCTTCATTTATAGCTCATTGAAGGCTGCAGGGTATCCACATTTTTCCATACTTGGATAATTTGATTTTCTTTGCAAACTCTTTTTTTTTTTTTTTCCAAAGTGCCAGGACTCTATCTCTCTGGTGAGAGACCTCACATGCTAGGATTCCAAGAGGACATTCAAAAGTCTTTATTGATTTTCTCACACACAATTGTGTTCCTGTGTCATCAACTAGATGTCTCCATTCAAAGAGCTTTTCTTCCACAGAAAAAAAAATGGATCCTTATTTAGATGCATTTCTCTAAGGTTTTCCTTTCAGACCTTGGTTAATGCAAGGGAATATCTCAGGATTTTGGGTCTCATGGCATCTATGATTCTCATGATACCCCTGGCAAGACTCCACATGGACAAGATACAGTGCTGTCTGAAATCTCTTTGGTCCCAGTATCAACACCTTTTGCCTTTTCAAATCCTAGTGGTAGACTACAGATGCCATTAAATCCAGGTCTTTGTTTCTCACTCCCTTCTCCAACGCAATCAGTCAGCACAGACTCTTCAAACTTTGCTTGGGGAGCAGCAGACACACAAACATCAATGAGATGCTTTCCCTGACACAGGCACTCAACTCTCTGAACCATCTTTGGTCTCTGGAACCAGGTGGTTCCAGACAATACCACAGTTGTGCAGAACATCAACAAGCAAGGGAAAATGGGTCATATCCCCTTTGCAGACTAACCGTGTTAGCTTGGGATATAGCTTCTTAGCACAATCTCATTCTGCGGGCATCCTACATTTCATCAGAGCAAACCTGTGTGGCAGACAAGCTGAGCAGGAGTAGGGCAGATCCTAACAAATGGAATCTAGATCACTGGGTCTTGCAAGATTTGATCTATCTGTGGAGGGTTCCTGAAGTAGATCTTTTCACTTCCTCTCTGAAAAATTAACTGGCACAATTCTTTTCCAGGCTCCTTGTAAGGAGGCCTGGCATACAGATGCCCTTTTCTTTTCTTTGGACAGGAATGTTTCTATATGGCTTTCCACCTTTTCCATAAATATCCAGAGTAATTATGAAGATTCAGAAGGAATCCCCCAAGATCATTGTGGTGACTTCCTTCTAGCCCAAGCAGTGATGGGTCTCCCTTCTTTTGAAAATGACAAGGGGCAATTACCACATACTTCCTCACAGACTGGATCTACTCACACAAGAACATGGATTTTTGATGCACCCTGACATGAATAATCTTCAGTTGACTGCCTGGATGATAGGGTCTTAATGCCTTTAAGGCACCTGTTTTCTGAAGATGTACAGCCAGGTAGCAATGGAGGCAAGAAAGCCTGCTACTAGAAAGTCATATATTATCAAATAGAAAATGTTTTCTAGTTGATGCCAACAACATACCCAGCACCCATTTTCAGGGATAGTTGTTTTCTGGTATTACAATATTTGTGTTACTGTCCTATGACCTTTCTTATTCTTCTATCAAGGTTAATTTATCAGCCATTTCAGCATGTCTGCCCATGGATCCTTCTTTCTTTTCAATCTCATGTTAATGTTAATTTTGTGTTAGAGAAGCCAACACTTGCTCTGTGTGAACCAACTAATATGCCTCACTTGAGGTTCTTAACATGGAAAGCAGTTTTACTGATTGCTCTGACCTCTGCATGAAGGGTATGAGTTACAAGCTCTTATGGCAAGTCAAGACTGTCTCATTTTCCATAAGGACAAGGTTTCTTTTAGAAGTAATCTTTCGGCCTAAGGTGGTATCTTGGTTTACTTTAAGCCAAACTGTCCATCTCCCCATTTTATTTCCTGAACCTAAAAATGCGGAAGAGTAATCATTACCTTGAATGTCTGCAGACAACCTGAGTATATCTTGACAGGACTACATCTTTCATATCTTCAGATCAATTGTTCATTCCCTTGTGAAGGTAAGAAAGGACAACCTGTGTCTAAGCAGACTATTACCTTTTGTTATACTCCACTATAACAAATTTATTCCAGGCAGGATCAAGGCCTGTTCTGTCAGGGCATTGGTTTCATCTATGGCTTTTTGGAAAGAGGATTCTGGTTTTTTGGAAGCTACTTATTTGATCCTATGTACATACCTTTTACGAAGCACTGCAGGCTTGATTCCTTCTGTAGGTCCAGATCAAGCGTTGCTAGGATAGTTTCCTGGAAGGTACTTACTTGGTCCTCTGTACATACCTTTTACAAAGCACTACAATCTTGATTTCTTCTGTAGGTCCAGAGCAAGCTTTGCTAGGATAGTTATTCAAAGATTACTGGACTCTTCTATTTCCACCTTCCAAATTTAGTTAGCTATAGTAATCTACCCATATAGCTAAGGCTACTGCAGCAGTGATCACTATGATGAACGTAGTATGGTCGTACAAGTTGAACTTACCATAACAGTAGATCACTGCTGCAGTAGCCACACTCTCCCTTCATCCCCCTTGTTTGTTTATGCCAGGGTCTGAATTTTTTTTTTTTGGTGTTCTTAGTATTGTCCTTTTAGGGTTCAATCATCCCCTTCATTGTTGGCAGGAAAGCTATATGAAGGCTTTGTGCCCAAACTTGTTTTTTAGTCAGCTCAGCCCAAGTTGCTTGACAGTTTGGGTGCGTGGAAGGTGCCCTGAAGCTTTCTTTGGAAGCTGGTTGTCTGTTATATCCTTGGCAGGATATAACCCCTACAGATAAGGATACTGCGGCAGTAATCATTTGGACATGTATTGTTATGATAGCCTGATTACAAAACTTTACTTTATTACTTTAGCAAAATCTGAATGTGCTTTTTTATTGATATAACTGGATGAAAGCACTATGTTGTGGGAAATCTGACTGCACTCAAGAACACCCCGTACTGCTGTGAGACTGAGAGGTAGCTTATACAGGCATTTTCACAGCATAATGACATTAGAAGCTGTATTTAGTAGGCAATCTCTGCTTACTTAATTGTAATAACACCAAAGCATTTTCACAGCATAATGACAGCAGAAGCTGTGTTTAGTAGGGTGAAGACCTCTCCGTACTGCTATGGGATTAATTGAGAGATAGCCTATATAGGTGTTTTACTGTATAACTACAGCAGAAGCTGTGTTTAGAAGGCAAACTCTGCCTACTAAAGTGGAATTACACTAGTAAAGTGTTCCCACACACTAACTACAGCTGACCCACTGCTCCGTGGCAAAACCCCTTACAGTAGTGACTCCAAATAATGACATGTTGTGGTGGAATCTGAAACCATAGTCTACGGGAATACGCTATTGCTGCAGTCCAAGTCAGATGTTATGTCTAAAGGGGGGATTGAGTGAACATAGTGATGTTTAAATAATTAGTTTAGATTTCCAGTGTTTTATATCACTCTAAATAGTTTAGGTTCCTAGTGTTTGATTTTAATTTATGTGTAGCAATTACTGTGATTTTCTGGTTCCTAGTGTTTTATATCACGTTATGTGTAGTAAATACTGTGATTTTACAAATTAACTAATTACTCTAATGTATTGTATGCTGTAACTGATCTAGAGGATTAGCTCCATCTAGTGTTCAGTTGATTTTCAATCTCATGCCACTTTGGTATGTGATATAAATCTGCATATTACCCTTCCTTCTCATATTTTGTTCTTATCTCCTCACCTCTAGACCTGTCGGCCACCTCAACCAATTCCAAGCCCTAATTCTCCACTGATTGACTGTGTGTTACCTGGAGCAGCTACTGAGCAGTCCATTTCAATAAAAGATGCCAGCCTACAAAATTCCATCTATATAAAAGGTTAATAGTAGCATCTAATCTTTCCCTGTAAGCTCACCTGAAGACAGGCAGCAGGTATAGTTTCCCCCCTCTACTTCCCCCTACTTACAGCTATACTTAATTATATGTTTCTGTAAGTCTTACAATTCAAACAATATCCTCTCTGACTCCTTTCCAAACCTTGTTTCTACCTGTGGGAATCGCAGTAAAGATCGCGACTACAGGGAGGCTTATGTTACTTATAGAAATAGTTTTAATTAAGGTTATAAAGTACTGTAGGAGATAGAAAAGCAAACCATAAGTTACAATTATTAATCCTCACAAAAGAACAAAACCTTGTAGCATACCCAGCTTACGTCTATGCTCAGGTCTAACTGATAGTTTTTGAAGTCTTACCTCCTAGCTCGGTTGGCCCTGCTCCGTTCGCCCTTGCTACGCTTGGGCTCACTTGCTCCCCTACCCTACCCCCAATTTCCACCCACCCCCACATCAACTAAATTTATACTTATCCAGTCCCTCACCCAGTCAACCAACAACCAATCCACATCCCTCCCACCCCTTACAGATCCAACAACCAATCATATCCCTCCCTACCCCTCATACATTCATTCAAACCATTCCTACAAACTCCTAGCAATTAACAATCCTCTTCAACTATGTATACTTTCCTCCTGCAAATTACCCTACTACTCTTTTTAGTATGTACCTACCACATCACTTCTTACAACTACCCTGTACAAAACAATTTCCCCCATACCCATAAATGCGCATCCAACAACTCACCCATCCCACCTAATTACTCCCTAACAATAAACTCTACCCTATTCAATACTACTACCATAAGCTATACCCTTCTTAAACCCATCAACACCTACCCCAAATCAACTACAACCCATAAATACATTACAATACTACAAAACTAGTGAAATTATTGCCAAAAAAAAAACCTCTTAAATGATGGAGATATCCACCCAAAACCAGGGCCTAATAATATAAATCCACTGACTAAAGCACAACAGCTTCCCAAACTAACCCAAATTAATATCAGGCCAGCAAACAGTCTACTCCTCCTAAATCTAAATATCAGGGGTATAAGTAATAAAATACATGAGCTTCATACTCTAATCACACAATATCACCTAGTCTAACAGAAACATGGCTAAAACCAACTATCAAAGATACAGAGATCCTACCACCTGGGTACAGTATCCTTAGGCAAGATACTGAAGAAAAAGGGGGGTGGCATTGCCCTGTTTTACAAAAATACGCTAACCATAGCTAAGACTGAAGTACCTATGCGCCCTTTGGACAAGGCAGAAATACTCTTAACTAAGCTCAAAATATGTAACAAGAAAACCATCAACTTAGTAACTAGTTATATCCCTCCAGGCAATAATATCCCTACTATGGAAACTTTAGTTCAATGGCTGTCACAGTCCATGCCTCAAGAGACCATTGTATTAGGAGACTTCAATATTGACTGGCTCACATGCTCTTCCCAAGCATCCACTAATTATATCAACCTGCTTACTTTCTCTCAAGTAATCAAACAACCCACTAGATTAGTCAAAAGTAGTAAAAAAGAAACCCTTTTAAACTGGATCTTACTAAATAAAATACCTTGTTCCTACTTAGCAGGCACCCTTCCTGACTCAAGTGACCATCAAACTACCTTCTTACTTAAATATAATTCTCACCACCCTCAAACCCCAATACTTCCAAACAATCAGGAACAAAAAACACTTTAACCCATCTGACCTCTTACATGAGCTAAAGCAATACAACTGATCTGAACTGTATTATCTACCCCTAGATGAAGCCACCAAACACATTAACTCCACCTTCTTAGAAATATTAAATAGGTATGCCCCTGTAAGAACTACCAGAGTTAAGGCTAACACAGTTCCATGGTTAACTAGGGAAGCTAGGCAAAAAATAGAAAGAAATAGAGCCTGGACAGCCTGGAGGTCCAACAAGAATCGGGGAATGCAGCAAGTGTACCAACAGATTGGAAATCTAACCAAGAAACTAGTCATGCAAGATAAAAGAAATTACTTTATTCCCATCAAAATCACATGAACAATCCTCAGAAATTCTGGGCAGGTTTGAACGGGTTACTACACCCTGGTAAAACCACTACCCCACCCCCAACATCAGGTTTAACAAAAGAAAACATAGCAGATTTCATTCAATACATTCTTTACTGAAACCATACTTGTCCTAGCACAAAAGCAACCTACTGTCAAAACTAAAAGTAACCACCCTATACCTAACAACAGTCCCACTTTTAAGCTACAACCCACCCCAACCTCCTACATAAGAAAGCTGCTCTCCCAATTAAAACCAACAACACTAGGAGCAGACTCTCTCCCCAACGAATACTTAAAACTGGCAGCAACTGAAATAGCTATACCAGTCTCAATAAACAGATCCATCTCTGAAGGCTCAGTACCCCTGATTTGGAAAACTGCCTACATTATACCCCTTCATAAAGGGGGCAATTCCTATGACATATCGAACTACAGACCAATCGCAATCCTATCCCCACTTGCTAAAATATTAAAAAAATGTATTCGCCATAAATTAATGTCCCACCTTACTAATCAAAACCTCATATCTCAAACACAACACTGGTTTTGTCCAGTTCATAGCACACCCACAGCCCTGTTAGCATTCACAGATACCATAAACCACAACAGGAACAATGGTAAGATTTCTTCAGCCCTTTTCTTAGACCTATCAAAGGCATTTGATATGGTTAGCCATGATAAACTCATCTACCACCTTGTAAACCTAGGTTTAGACAACCTATCAGTCTCCTGGTTCAAAAACTACCTCAGCAATAGGCAAAAGGCAATACTATGGAACAATACCTTGTTTCCACTCTTACCTGTGACACTTGGGGGTACCTCAGGGATCTATACTGGGCCCCTTGCTGTTCTCAATTTTTACAAATTATCTCCACTCAGCTGCAAATAGTTCAGCCCTTATCCAATACACAGATGATTCAACTATAATGTGCAGTGCCCCTACCCTAGCAGATCTACACATAAAATCCCAGGATAATTTTCACTCGGTCAAAAACTGGCTTACTGACAATGGCTTGATACTTAACCCCCAAAAAAAACAAGCTCCTACTATTTCATCCCTCACTAACTATTGCTCCTGCCTCCTCCTTTACTATCCACTCTAAAAACGGTACCCCTATCTCACCTGAATCCCATACAAAACTTCTAGATATTACCATTGATAACCAGCTAAAATTTGATGTGCATATAAATCTGGCTATTAAAAATACAAACATAAAGTTAGGTAGTCTCTACAAACACAAATCCTTCCTGACCCATAATGCTAGATCCACAATTGCTCATACCCACTATCTCGCAACACTACCGTATGCATAGTCAATCTTGACCAATCTATCCAAAACATAAACCAACAAAATGACCACCTGCTATAATCAGCCAAATTTGCTAATAACAGCTCCTTCAGAACACATCACTGTCATAACCTAAAGCAATTGGGCTGGCTTGAACTACCAAATCTACTAATCTATAATCAGCTGATCATCACTCACAAGCTACTCTCCCAACCAAATATACCACCTTCATTAAGTAACATAAGCCAACAATACTCCTGTCCTAGACAACTCCACTCCACAGACAAGCTACTGTTAAGTTACTAGAACACACAACCATGCTGGTGACTCCCTTTACTCTTCTTATGTGGCCAAAATCTGGAACTCCCTGCCTACACCTATAACCCCGGAAACCTCCCTACCTAAATTTAAAGAATCTATCAAAAGTCACCTAAGCAACAAATGGCTATGTCCCTGCTCCACACCAGAGTAACCCTAGTACCACTCCTATACTAATGCAACTGTTGGCTTAAACAATAGTGTCTTGTTTCACCTGCAGAAAATTGTACACCACAAGAAAAGAATGATGGTAATTTTGTGTTAGTTTGCACAATTTATTGTTGTTTATAAACCTATTGATAACTGTATCTGTCTATGGCCTAAGACTTGTATGTGTTCTCAACTAGATACCCTTAGTGGACCTAGTTGAAATATGTATCTAATAATTGTCTTTGTCTTGTACGTATCTAATAATTGTCTTTATGTCTTGTAAATTTGTCTCCTTGAAGCTTTTCTCCCCGGGCCCCCACTGAAAATGGACATGTATCCAGTTGGACTATCCCGGTTAACAAATGTAAAATAAATAAATAAATTCCACTGAGTAACCAGAATGTGAGTGATATGGGGGCCTGTGTTGTCCACTTTACTCACCTGTAGTGTGATAGTTGCACAGTTTGCAAGTGGATAATGAAGGAATCAAACCTCTGATATTATAGGCTGAAATTTTGATAGTCTTAACACTGCACTGTATTGTCCTACTAAATAGAGTACAAATTCACTTTATTGAAATCTGAAAATGGACTGTCTCGTATATGCACGACTATCGAATGTACACCATTCTGTTGTGAATATTAATGCTGGCCTGTCAGTGACATCACTGCATTAAAATTTTGATATTCATTTCTTTTCCATTATTTCTAGTAGTGAAGGAGTGGTTTGTAAGTGGTCAAGTATGCAAAGTCTTAATATTTTGTAGTGCTTTATGTAGCAACAGCTTATCAAGAGGTCAGTAATGTTTATAATCTTCAGAAATACCAAGTTGTGGTCTGACATGGAGGATATGTGATGGATGTAAATGTAGGACAGGTCCTCGAGCTGATACCCTTTCATATAATTGTTTTGTCAGTGCATTCAATGTTTATGCACATAACTACATTTATTTCCTTCTAGGAAAGGTGGCCGTGTCCAAGATAGTAGACTACCTGAGGTACACCACCAGTAGAGGGTCAGAAGATAGTGGCCTTGAAGAACTGTGCAACATGTTGGATCCTGCAGGGAAAGATATTTCCATAGATTTAGATACTTATCACGCTATAATGAAGGAATGGATTGAAGACTGCAGAAAGTCCAGGTGATTTATAATGGCTTACAGCATATGATTGTTCATTTTTATACATACTGTGTATTTAACTAGTGTGACACATATTTGAATATTTCACACTTAGTACAAGAGCATCTTTAGTACAAAGACATTTGCAATGTGTGTCTCGAACAGCTTAGTAAGTAGGAAGCACTTGAAACCTTTGAGACTACTTTATATAGTTCTGTTTTACTTGAGTGGATTTTTTTCTACTTTTGACAGAAGGCCACATCTCTGAAGCTTTAATATTTTTTGACTGCAAAAACATCTTCTCTAGTATTTCTTGTCCAGAACCATGCATGCCCTAGCTAAATATTGCCATCCAGAAGTATCCACTAGTCAGCATCATTTGCTTGACCACCATTGCAGAGTCCTTGCAAAGTATACACTATTTGCCTCAACATTTATTTCTGCATAATTTGAGTAATTTTCAGTAATGTACCATTCACTCTGTATGTGGTTTTGTTTAATTTCACATTTTCAGTCATGCTGAAGAATATAGCTTAATGACATTAACAAAGTTTTTTTTATACATTTCCCCTGATCTGTGAGAGGTTAGCATCGTCATAATCCACCATTCAAACAGCATGGAAAATTCCTAATGGTTCAAGTAGATTTAATCTGAAATACTCCATTTAGTTGTATTGGTTAGGTTAACTGTCACATTTTTAGTTGCCAAGCACATCATTTAAGAAGGACCTAAGTATTCATGCAAGATGCAGTCCATTTCACCAATACATTGCTAACTAAACATGGGGCTTCTTGACTGTTGTTTTTAAGAGGAATAAATACAAACATGGTTGTCTAAGCATGGAGAGTATAATTTTCATTGGACTTTTGTAGACATTTGTCACTGTCCTGTCTATGGGGGGGTATAATTGATATTTTAGTTTTAAGATCATTAATAAATACATGCTTTCACTATTGGTAAGGGATATTTACTACTGTGAATGTATAAGGGAAAAAAAATCCATGATGGTTTCTTGAAAAAAAGCAAATGATGGTGCCTAACATTAAAAGAAAAACATCTGTGAATTAAAGAACAGGATATTGGTATTTGGTGGAGTGAAGCTTTAGATATAGCAGAAATGGTGGTTATGAAACAGTACATCAGGTAAGAACTTTATGGGAAGAGAAGAGATGGTCTACAGGAAAATGTGCAGTGTCCGTGAAATGTTTTATGTAGAAATGGAAATCTAAGGAAAAAGTAATTGAACTCTTAACTGACACCACTTCTTATTTTTTCGGCTTTTCCTGCTTAGGGGTCGCCACAGCGCATCACCTGTCCGCTCATGATTGGCAGTGGAGTTTTACTGTGTTGAGTTGCCAGCCAGACACACACACACACACACACACACACACACACACACACACACACACGCACGCACTCATGTCTAGGGCCAATTTAGAGTGTCCAATCCACCTACAGCATGTCTTTGGGATGTGGGAGGAAACCGGAGCACCCGCAGGAAACCCACGCGACCACAGGGAGGACATGCAGACTCCGCACAGTAGAGATCCCAGCCGAGGATCGAACCGGAGAACCTCTTTCTGTGAGGTGAAAACGATAAGTGCTGCACCACCGTGGCCGCCCCTGAATAAATCTGCAGACTCCAGAGCAAACTCTTACTTGAGCAACTCGAGGGAAGACAGATGGAGCTTTATTTGGTGGCTTTAGCTGATTACTTGTCAATTTCTCACTTGTATTTGTAAACGTAGCTTTTTGTTTGCTAAATAAAATGTAATATGTTTTCAGAAATGGCGCCATTTTCCTGTATAGCTCTCCCAGATCCATAACTGTTTATTTTATTTCAGCTGTTTACTAAGTGCTGCAGTCGGCTGGCATTATTAAATTCATGCCTCATCTTAAAGTTCTGCTCTGCTCCATATCTGTAATACTTATCTAGCTGATAAAATGGGCAAGTAAAACTCCCTAATTTTGTATTTATGATCTCTGATGTACTATGCTACTAGCAACTCATAATTTATCATTTCTGAATCAGTAAAAAGTAATCGGATACAAGGATATTCTAATAAAAAAATAACACTTTATACTTTATGCTATTACATCCTATCACATAACTCTGCCAAGTGCATTTTAAGCTTTTATACCAACTCAACACGTGCTTACAGGGACCATTGAAAACTACCGTTAAATTACAAGATGAGAAAACTAGGAAAAGAAGCCTTTTGCATCGGCCATGAGATATTCCTACCTAACGTTTGTCAGATTTCTGGCTAATGAAACCCCAGAGGAAGCAGAGGAAGTATTATGCATGAAGGCAGCAGCAGTGATCTGGGTTCATCTAGCGTCATTTCATACCAGCAGGGTAGGGCTGTAGTACCACAGGCCATCTCCTGTTTTCCTTGACTGGTAAATATACTCCCCTGCAAGAAGCTCATCTCCTGGGGAGGAATTTGGACCAACTGATAGAGGACCTGCTTCAGCTAAATTACATGACAATATCAGATTTAGGTACAGATCTTGGAATGAATGATAATTCTAAAAAGAGTCTGTCTTGTTTCTTCTGTGATGCTTTATATCTAAACTATTTATCTATACCAGACATACTAACTTCATTTTAGGCAATTTCTTCTTGTGCTACAGCTTTACTTGGATAAATCAGTCTGTTTTTGAAATTCATGGCTGACAAATTCTCAGTCTGTTTCCTTGTGACAGTGGCAGATGCGACCATTCTGTTTGCTCCTTTTTATAGAATGTGTACATACAAAACGTCTTCAGATTTAGCTGCTCATAGATGAAGTGGTTTGCAGACAGGATGGACCAAGATCATGTGTTTTTTTTTTTTTTTTAATTTTTTTTAATCTGGTAGTACATATGCTGATATTTCCTTCTCTGGATTATTGTGATATAAACTGCAGATGGTACTGGTCCTCTATGAATCGGCATGCTTGGTGAAAACATTTCTTTTTCTTCACGCACTTTACCAATATATCCTTTTGTAAATATTTGTTTTCTCATTTGATTGGCAACGTTTTGTCAGCTTTGAACATTAATCACTAGACGTTTTGTCAGCTTTGAACATTAATCACTAGACGTTTTGTCACCTTTGAACATTAATCAATAGATGTTTTGTCACCTTTGAACATTAATCACTAGACGTTTTGTCACCTTTGAACATTAATCACTAGACGTTTTGTCACCTTTGAACATTAATCACTAGACGTTTTGTCACCTTTGAACATTAATCAATAGATGTTTTGTCACCTTTGAACATTAATCACTAGACGTTTTGTCACCTTTGAACATTAATCACTAGGCCCCATTTTCTTTTTCTTCCTTGAATAAAAAATAAGAATGAGCTTCTTGCTTTTGCCCTGTATAATCTTTCATTTTAACATTTTCAGTACTTGATTTTGTGTCAGTATCTGTATGTGTGACAGATGGTTTGCATTTTCTTTTGTGATTAGTAAGGAATTATCCAAGAATCTCTAGTTCACTTTCTACTTTTTCTGTAAGTGTGATTTACTAAGTTTTTTTGTACATAAAGGTCCTTGTTTGATTGGCATTTCACTTTCAGATCATTCTTTAGAGCATATAATATTCTCTGCAGTCACAGAGGTAAATTTTACAAAAGCTTTCTAAACATGATTTGCAAAGCTCTGTAGTTAGATATAATTTTTTTTTTCCTGTAGACTCATTCTTGACATTTCTCAGTATTGTACACCGTTGACAACTTTCTGTATGTGCATATCTTTTGTGCATCTGTTAATGTTCTTACCTCATAGGCAGCTGGTCTTTTATCGTGGTTAATCACATCTAAAGCATTCTGATTGGCATCTACTTTCAATACAACTGGCTTATTCACATCATGTTACTTCTTTAGCTCTTTGTCCCCCTGCTAATCGATTGGCCCATTCCTTCCACCTTCACTGTGGATGGGGTGATAGCCAGCCAGGAGATGGCATCATGTAGCCATGGGGGGGGGGGGGTTGAGACTGCTGCAGCCTGTAATTGGGAAATGCAGGTGATATCAGTTCATAGGTGCATAGTAAGCTAATGCCCACTAGGACCTTTATTAGCCTCTCCATGCAACCTAAATGTGTCCCACTAGCTAAGATGTTTTAGACATTTTGGTTGATTGTCAATTATGACATGATTTACTGACTGCCTCTGTCCATTAAAGACTTGTGTACCACGCCAGGGGTGAATTTTTTATTTCCCACCCAGTGGTCCAAGTTGCACTTAAATGGGGTTAGGAAGCCTATTCCATAGAGTGGAAATTCTCCGAGATGCATATCTGTTTACCCAACATGTCCTATTTGTTGCAAACAAAATTTAGGTCTTTAGATCTTGTAGTACTGATGCTGTTTGATTTGCAGATGTGCAAAAGGTTCATCAGAGCAGGGTCCAGGGATGCCTTGTATGCCAGGTATATATTGCTTTCAGTAGTCTGTAGGAGACCAAGTATAGAGATAGGGCTTTGAGGTGATCTGCATATGACATTGTGCTTATGTCCTGTATTCTTTTTACAAGGAGTTTCTGTGGATATTCCAGTTGTTGCATGTGTCTGGTCAGCTACCATCATTGAGTATAATGCCCCCTTCTATATGTATGATTAAGGCCGAGTACAGTGGTACATTAACTTCTCTGTACCTAGATGCCATGCCCTTTATAAGATTTCCTTACTACTTTGGACACATGTTGATTGAAGGCCAAGTTACTGTCTACATGTGTTCCATGATCTGAACCCTGACTAGTGGATCTAACATTAGGGGGTGTTTTATCTATAACATATTTACCTGGGGTGGCTAGATTTCCAAAAGGTACTATAATACATTTCTTGGAACTAAGTTTTAAGCCATGGCTTTAGCACCAGTTATCTGTCTGTGTTGGACCCTCTAGTAAGATGTTTGCATCTTGGGGGTATTCTGTTACTACTTCCGAAATTATCTGCAAACTTGGTCATCCATACACCTTTGACATTGACTTTGACTTCTGAAAAGTAGATATCAAAAGGAGTGGTCCCAGCATGGAGCCCTGAAGGACCCACTGGTGACCTGCCTCTGTGTGGAGGTAGTTTCATCAATCTTAACTTCCTGGTTCCTGTATGAGAGTAATTTGGCTATCCAGTGTGCTATATAGGGAATGATCCCTAATTCCATACGATTTAGTGTCAGAGTGGGATATTATGCCAAATGCCTTATCCAGGTCAAGGTAGGCTGTATGTACTGGTTTATACATCTGCCTGTGAACAGAAAAAAGTATTGTGACATGGTCAGACTAGTAATAAATGCTTCAGTGTTAGAATTTAAGTACTATGATGGAGCCTGCACTGGTACAAAAGGCTGACATGAACAGGACTGTTTCACGCACCCTGCATTTGTTGGTTCCTTGGTCATCACCTGGGAAATAAACTAGCATAAAGGAGGCCTACAGCACATGCCCCCTGCTATTCAAACTCTGGTTATCTTGTGCTGTGATCAGGTTGCCCCCCCCCCCCCTCTCCTGTCTGTCTCCACCACCCTCACAGGCTACATCCATAGTACTTCAATACTCTAACACTGAAGCATTTATTAGTAGTTTCTTGTGCTGTGATCAGGTTGGTCCCCCCCCTTCTCCTGTCCGTCTCCGCCACCCTCAGAGGCTACATCCGTAGTACTTCAATACTCTAACACTGAAGCATTTATTAGTAGTTTCTTGACCATTACAAACTACTGTTTCTGTTCACAGCTGTATGCCCAGGCTACATTCTAACAGTTTCCAGAGAGGAATAGTAATCCTACCGATATATAATACAAGCATTGCAAGGTACTGCATAATTTCTAGAAACCTCTGCAATCACTACTTGTCTTTGGATATGACATTTGCATAGTTGATCCGACTTACAAGGCTTCAGTCTTCTGATTTTAGAATAGGACCCCCTTTTTATATAATCCATGTTTGACTTTTGTCACTTTTATTTTGCACTTTTATTGTTCTTGAAATATAATCTGTTTTCATCTGTTTAATAGCTGTATCATCAGTCTCGTGTTATGCCGTTTTATTTGATTTCACACCAGTTGATCATTTAGGTTTACAACAATTTCTAAACCTCCAGTTCTTTGTCACAGCTCTGTGGAATAGTTCTGATGTTGACAAAATATCTTGTGGAAGACTGAAAAATCTGTACCTTCTCAATGGTGAATTAAATGTTGACAGTTTGGAACTTCATATAGCCTTAGTTGCCAGAAAACCTAGTTCAAATTTAGTGATGAAAAAAACTTAGCTTCTGGTATTTTTGAGGCTATTTATGCTGTAAGCAGTGGGTAATTTCTTTAATCCTAGTGAAATCTTGTGAATCAGTTAAAGTGAAAGCTTTGTCTTTACATTTGCTATACTTTTCGGTTGGATGACACCTGATCTGTTCCATTCACTTTAATTTCTCTTCTGCTTCTGTTACTTTTATATGATTGTGTAGATTAAAACTTTGCTGCTCTGCTGGTAATACAAATTTTGTATGTTGTTCTTCTGGTAAACTCCAAAGCCTATGAATAAATCAGCATCATTGAGGATATCCTTGCTATGGTGCATCTTGGTAATCAAGATGCCTTTTTGACAAATGCACTATACATGCAGTCTTTGCTCTTATCCTTTGAATTCTCTGTATTAAGTTTCTCATAAGCCATATAACCCAAATAAATTAGAGTGGTTAACTTTTTCATCCCCCCCCCCCCAAAAAAAAAGTCACACCAAAGTTGGCTTTAGTATTTTATCACTTTCATCCAAAGTATTAAAAGGCTTCTTAAGAATAGTTTTATATGTTAAAAATTTGAGATGTAAAAGTTTGGAAAAAATGCTAAAATATTCAGCTCTGGTGTTACAGGTTTACTTCATTTTGGTTTTGTGTTATTTTGGATCTGTACTGAGGAGCAGGTGTGTTGTTTGTGCACATATAAACTTGTTTTTCCTTTTGCCAGTAATAGGATTGTCCAAGTGGCTCCACTCCTGCACCTATTCTGACCCATTTGTGCCTCCTTTTAGATGCACATGCCAGTATCCTTTTTTTCTTCTTCTCTGCAGTGCACAGGTTTCACCTCATGGCTTGATCCAGTTGCACTTCCTTCAGGGTAAAGCCCCTCTAATCCATTTGTTTACTAGTAGAGGTGAGAGTCTAATGTTTGGGAGTAGGCCAGTCTGCAAATTATTCCTCCACTCCCGCTGCAGCCCTTTGAGTACTTGTAGCTGCCTTTGGAGGTGCATGTGTACCACATGCACTCATCTGACGAAGTACCACACTTTAGAGTTATTATGCCAACAGTTTTAGACCCAGTAGTGCAATGCACTGGCCAGCACTGGCTAACAGTATCCATGTAGATCTTAAAAATGTTCCTGCCCTAAAGCTTTACTTTATGCAAAATATTGCACTTTGCATTTGTGTTTTGTTATATTCACCATTTTGCCCTTTAATTCACTCTATTTTCTAAAAGTCATAAGTACATTCTTGTCTGTCTGCATGTTGATGCATTTTTTCAGACTTCATTGTACCATATCTTTCAGCAGCACCCACACCAATAGCTGCAGTTCATACGTCTACTCAACAAAAATTCATTTCTAAAAATATTAAACGTTAAGCTACTGCTAAGAAAAGGACTCTAAATGAAATCATGCCAGAGATTTTATTTAAAAAATAAGCACTTTTGTTAATCCAAAATTACATAAACTTCATCATATAAACTGTTAAAAATCATCATACTTTTAAATAGTCTGCTAGTACGTCATGTGACCATTTAATCCTAACGTCATTAAGCCAACCCTTCTCATGCTCTTAAAACCATATAACCTAACTAAACAGATTATACTTCACATTAAAAAACTCTAAATTAAATAAAATGTATATTTAATATAAACATGATGTGCAAAATATACCATAAATTACAAGATTTTATACACTTCAAGGCTAAAAGATCAATAGTAAATATATAAAAAAGGGCAACACTCCAAAGGCTTTCTTTCCAACTCTTTAATTTTCATTAAACAGTTAATTGATCAAAATTCATTAAGATCTGGCCATTTATATGCATTCAAATACAACTTCCATATCAATTCCCTCTTACATCCACGGACCACCTCTTCTCATTCTTAACCTGATCAATGACTGTATACTTAAAATGGTGCTTTGGGTTCAAATGTATATGTTTAGCTATGGCATTATTAAGTTTCTGTTTCTTAATATAATATCTATGCTCAAAAATACATTCTTTATATTTTTGTTATGCTTTTTCTGTATAGAAACTATTACATAGCTGGTACAGAGCTAAATATACCACCCCTTTAGAATCACAATTCTATCTCCGCTTTATTTTATACTGGTATCCCCTGATAAAGGTAACACCTGTGTAAATATATTTGCAATAAGGGTAAGAACAGTACATCATCATCAAAGGGGGCCTAACTGGTTCTTTAGTACCAAGAATTTCTAAAATGTTTATAAAATTAACTCCTCTACAAAATACTAATTTTTGGTTTATTCCAATTTTATCCCTGATGTGCATGTCTTCATCCAAAATAGTACTATTCTAAGGAGTGATGAAACCAGTTTCTCCTTCCTAGGTGGCCTTTGTCCACTCTGCCAGGGCCTTGAATTCATCTATGGCTTTTTAGAAAGGGTCTGATTCTAGAAGTATTCTAGAAGGTGCTGCTTGGTTCCCTGTACATACTTTTACAAAGCACTATAAGCCCGATTCCTCCTCTAAGTCTAGGTCAGGCTTTAAAGGGTCATTCTCCAGGGGTCCAGTACTCTTCTCCTTCCACCTCCCAAACGTGGTAAGTTAGGGTAGCTAAGGCTACTGCAGCAGTGCTGATGAATGTAGTACACTTGTGTAAGTAAACTTACTGTAACAATAGATGTTCAGATGATCACTGCTGCAGTAGCCACTAACTTCTGTCCTCCCTTCCTCCTTGCCCCCATCTTGTTTTTTGGAATGTTTTTTATGCCAGGATGTGAACGCTTATTTCTTGCTCTTCCTAGCTTTATCCTTTCAAGGCTCATCCTCCCTGTCTCTGTTGGCAGGAAAGCTGTGAAGGGCTTTGTGCCCAAACTTGTCTTTTAATCAACTTTTAATCAACTCATCCCAAACTACTTGACAGTTTGGGCATGTAGAAGCTGTCCTGAAGCTGTGGAAGCTGGGGCAGCTGTTGTATCTTTGGCACAATATAGCCCATAAAGCTAAGGCTACTGCAGCAGTTATCATTCAAACATCTACTCTTAAGGTAAGTTTACTTGTACGACTGTACTTTTAGTAACTGTATGGCGCATAACCATATAAATGTTAATAACGCATCAAAATTTGTTTTCCAGTGATGAAGATGATGATGAGAGCACAACAAAGAGGACAGTTACCAATCCTGTCAGTTCTGTTCCTGTAGTGCTTGGAAATCCAGCACTTGGTAAGGAATATATCATAGTTCCCAATTAGGAAACAAGAAATAGTTTGTTTTAAAAATGATCGGACCTTGATAGGAGCCTTCAAATAGATTTTGAGCCAATCTACTCTCTAGTATAGTACTAGAAATCAGTGTGTTGCTTTTGTTTGACTTTCCACAGTGGCTGTGGAATATGCATTACATATGTAGGCCATGCATTTTCCATAATCCTTCATTCGGACTTTTTTTTTTTTTTTTAATATTGCAGGGTTTGACATAAGGAAACCAGACTACCATGACAGCATTAGTACACGTGTAAAGTTCAGAGTTACTGGCCAGCTCTCCTTTATATGCCATGACTAGAGTACACATGCTGATATGGTATTTTAGAGTTACTGTCCATTCCAACCTCCCCTGATCCCACAACTTTTAATAGTATTCTTTAAAATTGGATCTCAGTTTAGTAGAATGTTCTCAGCAGTTTCTATTTCAACAATGCCCTGTAAAGTTCTAGCCTCTGAAGTATCTGCTGCTTTTTTAGTATGAAACTGTCCAATCCATGTCCCTCTTGCTGCCCTTTTCACCCAGTATAAATTGACAGATTATTAGAAGAAAATGGTGGATGTTTGCCCCCATAATAAAACAAATCTTGCCCTCCTCCATCATGTTCTCCAACACTTCTGAACTCTGCAGTAGTAACCAAGGAAATACTAACCTGTATTTGGCAGAACAGAAACCCATAGGAGAACAGACATTGTGAACAAACATTATCAGATTATTTTACAGTGGTCCGTGCCCTCGTCTCAGCTCACCTCTGTGGATTATAAAGTGTTATAGTACTAAACTCTGAGATCCAGCAATAATCCAAGTCCAGAATTCAGACCGACTACAGGGGTGTGATAATCAGTGGAATAGTAGTTTAATGTCAGCATTGGTTAATGACAACTACTCCTTAATCCTGCTCTGTAGGTCATTCAGGATGTCGGCTCCCTCAGAGATAATTCTAGAATTTAGGGAGAACAAGCAGTAATGCCCTTTCCTTGCCTCCGTTGTAGTGCTACAATGTTCTTTGGTTTTAACCCTTAGTTTAGAGTGAGATGATGGGTCTCTATCATGTTTGCTTCCTTTGTGTTATGTTTGGCCAAGCACTATTGATTTTTTAAATCTGTAATACAGAAACCAGGATTTAAAAGATGATGAGATGGCCTTTAGGCAGGAAATTTGCATTACTGTTTGTATACCCGCATCTTTTTGCATATATTACTCAGATGCAAACCGACTCAAGTTAATTGGTAATTTGAAAGCAAAATTTTATATGATTGACTGCTCAATCATTTCATGTCAGCAAACCAAACATAAATATTAAAGAGGACAATTGAATGCATAATGAGAAGAATTCTATAAAGTTAAAGGGAGTAAAATTTTTCACAAAGGAATTTTAACAAAAGAAATTGACAGCACAAGATGGGTAGTCTGTGGGGAGGTAGATTTCCTTTCACATGAGTATTACGAGACTAGAACAGCCTTCCTAAAGAAAACTGTAGGGTCAAAAGCTAGTGGTCATGTTTTAGGGGCAAAAACAAGAAATACTACAATGCCCTTTCTTTTCTAGACTTTTCCTTGGTATTACCACATTAATTTCTCATATCTTGCTCTAGAATTTGAATGTCTGATATTCAGTCCACAGAAGGTATGCATTGCTGTTGCATCTAGATGAACACCTTTTATCCATGATGTCAAACTCTTAACATGTCTTGACCTACAATCTCTGCACAAAAATCAAAATATCATTTTAGCAGTCCAGTTGCCCAGATTATAGTTCATATAACCTACTCTGCTATCATCAAAGACGTGTACCCATATTCCCAAATCCTGATCTGTAAACCTGGCATCTGTACTCTTCTTTTTAGTCCACTCATGTGGCTTCTTTATGTACACCCACCTGACCCATTTGTTATGTTGGGAATGACACAGATATCCCTGTGCTAATTAAAAGCCTACAGCCCATTCATTTCTGTTCATGGCACCTATTTTACCCATCAGTTCCCTCTCTGGTAAGACTTGTGTGGTTGGGAGTAGGACAGCTTCAGGTCCTGACTCCGTAGCCCATACATACATGACACAGGCATCTTGAGGAGTTGCAGTCACTACCTGGTGGGGGGTGGGGACATGCCCCTGTGCATGGCCCACTCTTTGTCCATGTATGCAGTCTTAAGTAGTAACAGTTTTCATGTCTCCAAACATTTTATCATTTTCAGTCAACTATTCACACAAGTTTTATATATTTCTAAAGAGGAAATCTATTTGTATTTCAACAAAACTGTATAATAAGGTACCTGGATTATGCTCACTTTTCAAAACTAAAAATTCTTCCATCTCAGTTTTCGCTGTTATCTGGCAGTACACACAACACATGCTTTGCTCTAATTCCACATTCGTCTCAAATCTAATGTGCATAACACTCTGAAGAACTGCCCTAGCTGCACTGGGTAATAAGTTTACTTTGTTGATGAGCATCTCTTAGTTTACTAAGCATACTAAAGTTGCTGTATGTTGAATAATTTTCTCAGTAAATCAAAACTACTTACCAGAATGCCTTCTAATCAGGGACTTATAGCTTAGTGGAAGTGGCTGTCACCTTCGCTAAGATTTTATTAGCAAAATTTTTGGTCCTCCTCCCAGCATGCTTACAGATTAATTTTTCATCCTTCTGAACTGTATCTGTTACTTTTATCCACATTGCTAAGAGGTATAAATATTAAGGGCTGTGGTCCACATGCTGCCATTTATGTGGATGGCTGCTAAATCTCCTCAATTTATTTTATTTATTTTTTAACCAGGTTAGTCCCACAAGGCTAGTAGCCTCTTTTCAGGGGAGACCTGAGGTGGTATTTTATACTACTAGGAGAAATTTGACTAGCACAGTAGGGGAACTTCCCATACTCCTTACAAGTGGGGACGCTGAGCCATATAGTACTTCCTACTTCTGGTCTGAGCGTGGAGGTGGCTCAGAGGAGGAGGAAGGAGGAGAGAAGTGAAGTGATGGCAGTGGCGAATATGTCATTGGGAGTATGGTACATGTTTGTGGTTGGTACATGATTGTGGTTTAAACATGAAAGCAGATGAGCCTTCGAAAGAGATTTTGCAGTCAGAGGGTTTATTAGTTAAGCCAAAGAAGCAGAAGGCTGAATTAGGTGAAACTGTGGCAAGGCAGGAGGAATCACAAGTGAAGGTGTTCAAGCCTTCACAAGATACTGAAGTGCAACAAATGCTGTTTGATGGAGATGACCGAGAATGTATTGTTATAACCCTCCAATCAGGGGCTGGGGGATATGGGGAGGGGGTTGCGGGATGTATATTTAAAAGATTTAATTGAACATTTGCATCTATGTAAGCTGAGAAGTTAGTCATGGGGTGAAATAATGAAAAGGTACAAGTAAGGAGAGAAAGCGAGAAGGCATATGCGCAAATCATAAGAGAAGGTGAAAGAAGGAAAGAAAAAAAAACTGAGTATTGTATAAGAATAAGCAGCAAGAAAGAGCATGAACTTGATGGGTATGAAATATTGTTATGTTATTGCACCACTGGGTATCGTGCCCAGGGAGGTAAGAACATTTATTCACATTAATAGACTTGTTTTGTGACATCGTTTTTCATATACTGTCCCAATTCAAAAAAAATCCTAGAACAATGAGATTAAAATAATTATGATCCTAGGAATCTATATGTTGCACAAGCATTTAATAGAGGGGCAAAAAAGAATTTGTGTACAATTTCAAACCGAGGTAGAAAGACATTGAGAAATTATTTAAAGACTGTGTGCAAGGTTGTCATGGACATTTCAAAGATATATGATAGAGGTTTACAGCCTGGGGGCTGGGAATGTGTTGGTGTTTTACAAATGAAAATATAATACCTGTACCAAGTATGATAAATATGACTGGAAATATAGGGCTTATAAAAATATTGAGGTCAACCAAAGGCATGTTTCTTTTGTGGTAAAAATGAACAATCCTTTAATTAGTAATTGCGATATGAAAGTGTTATTTGTGGTAAATCTGGTCATGAAGCAAAAAGATGTGAACTAAAATGTATAAAATGTGAACAAACAAGGACATTCATGGATGAATTATGAAGCAAATCCGAAAGAAACCGGGGAAGGGAAGAAAGAGCAAGTGCAAAAAAATGTCTTAAAGCGTAATACAGTAGTGGAACAAGAAGAAAAGAAAGAAAATGTAATGGTAGTGGGGCAAAGAATTAGGAAAAGACAGAGATAAAAGGGGAGACAAAAAGGAGGAAGAAACTCTTCTATTAAAGAGGGGTGTATACTAACTGGGTGATTAAAAGCAAAACAAACTCTGTTGGGAAAAGAGTGAAAGATGGAAAACAGAGAGAGAGAATAGAAAAGTATGATGAAAGTAAATCATTTTGTATAAAAATTAAAATCTTAGCTATAAATGTAAACAGTATAAAGAACGTAAAAAAAAAGATTTGGTGTATTAAAATGAGGTTCAGTTAATATGGACATTACATATTGGATACCAGGATTATGAAATAGACTTTCCTTATGTCTTCTATATCTTTTACGTGCTGTTTTATGTGTTTTATATTATATATTCTTATAACGTATTTGCATATGTTTTGTATGCATTTAGGTTCAATTCTATATGTTATAATATGCCCTAAAATTTTTTTAGACTGTTTTACGTAGTATTTACACAATGCATTTTAATTATTTATCAAATGACTGGTCTTGGAATATGATTAGCTGGGATTTTTTATTTAAGCTGACTAACATTGACTTTGTCGTGTTGAGAAAGAATCTTGTGAATTTGAAAGCTTCATCGTTAGTGTTCTACGGATGGACTCGTAGCTTTTTCTTTTATTGGATTGATTTTTGCTTGCTGGGGTTCATTTGGCTGCCTGCTAGAGTTTTTGTTTTGTTTTTTGAAGTACTAATATAGGTGGCATTGGGATATGTTAAATTCAATTGAGGAAAAAATAAATGGAAGAAATGGTTACCAAGAAAAAAACTCTCTTATGGAAAATAAACATTAATGAGGTGGAAAATGAGAGTGAAGTATGGTATAAAAATATCCTGATACAGTATTATTATGTTAATCCTTTGGTTGAACTAGCAAATGAAAATGCTAAAACTATAAAAATACTAAAAACATGGTATAATAAGCAAGTAGAATGTCAGGATTTTCTTGTAGTGATTACGGATTCATAAATTACCGGTAACAGGAAATATGCCATACAAAAACAGTAAAATAATTTGTATATATTGTGGTAAAGAAGAAGCTACAGGATGTGTATTTGTACAGTGTATAAGGGTTGCAAAACTGTAGAACAAATTATGAAGAAAAGTTCTTTGAAAATATAAAGGCGATAAATATGGATATGATCATTTATGGATATTATAGCCATAGAAATAAAGAATGTTATTAAAATAAAATATTTCACATTGGGTAGATCATTTGAATGAAAGGATCAATTAAATGCTTAATGGTAATTGGAGGCTAGTAGTAATTTTATGAGAAATTAGATGGTTGTATAAAAAGCAGTGAGGGTCAAATAAGGATAATGAAGATAGAAGTTTAATAATGACAAGTCGGATATAATGGAAAGGAATGGTAAATTTACATTGTATAAACTATAAATATGGGAGTTTGTAAATAGTATTGCAAATACTGTTTTAAATAAGGACCCCCTAATCTTTGAGTGATAGTTTTCAGTGGTATTCATTATTGGACAATGTGCCAGTGAAAAGTAACATGAAATATAAAATGACAGAGCAAAGACTATGCAGTAGCTGTAATACTGAAGATTGTTTTTGGATTGCAAGAAAAATGAAGGTTTTGGACATTATTGCAAGATGTTTATGACTGGAAAGTATTTAAAACATGATATATATAGTGTTGATTCAGAAATATAAAGCTGAAGATGGAAAAGTTGAAAACTGGGATGGAGCTTTATCCATTACTAGTTGATGTTTATGGAAAAGATGTGAAAAACTAATATACAAGAAGAAAAAACAGTGAAGTATTGTGTGATATAAAAATGGTAATGGTGGAAAGAATGGGAGGGATAAAACAGGTCTTACAAGAATTTAGGAAGATATGCATATGAAGTGCTTTATTCGGATGTATAAATTATGATATAATGGGTAAGTATAATGCAGGCATAAATAATGAAAACAAGATGGAAAAGTGTCTATAAAAGAAAGCAGTACCTACTCACTCTGATAGGTGCCCTGGGATCTTTCATCCACCTGAGCTACTACTATCTCAGGCAGCTGGGGCTTTGGTTTAATGTCTTATCCCAAGGACGACACACATGAGAATTCACACCTTGCTTATGCTGCACTGCACTGTCGGCAATCGATCTACCTTGTGTGGGAATTGAACCCAAAGCCTTCTGCACCAAATGAGTGTGTGCTACCTGTTGTACCACTAACACTGATGATCATACCACATGATCATCCATGTAGGTCTGCCAGTAACTGAAGCCAAACTTCTAGACTGTGCCAAGAGTAACAGGATGTTTGGGCAGTGTATGATCAAAGGAAATTGATGCCCAATATAAAATGAAGTTTGACAATTGAAAAGTGAGCCTTTTCAGTTTTATGGGGATTTGTTTACTCCATTAAAGTGAATGATTTGTAGCAATGCCCAAAGATGCCCATCTTGACTGTCAAGCCTGCACAGTTGCTAGAGAGAGATCTCCAGCCTCTACTAACTGACATCCCTGCACCAGCTGATGCCACAATTCAGAAAGACACAAATGAGGAAGCTGTCTGCAGTTTTTCCCTTACAGGTTATTAATTAGGTTGGATAAATTCTTTGTAACCGATATCTTGCTACTATTTCATTAGAGCTGCAAGATGCCCATACCATCACATATGTATTCCCAGTATTCACATGAATGTTTTATGTAGCTAGTGTTTTTTGCGAAATAAAATGCTGCAATATATTACCTTGTTAACCTTTTGTCCTCAAATTGTGCCTTTCTCTCTTTGTGGTTAGATTTTTTTCACCACTATACAAGTTTCGTCTCTCTTCACATCTGTGTATATACATATTGCATCTTATGAGTCGTAATCTTTCTGCCTCTGTATCTATTTTTGACAGATTGAGTTGCTGATGTCATTGTCCTTATATCATTAATTAGTTGATATCACTGTCCTGAATCTCTCATAATTCTACAATGGCTTCCGCAATATCTAGACAGTATAAATATAGGTTGTCTAGTCATATTCTGAGCTAGTGTTTCTCTATAAAGAGCTTATTTTTTAATCAAGTTCACTAACACTCGAAAGATCAATAATGGAAATATTAACCTTGATAAAAGTACATTAACATTTCTGGGCACACATGCAGTTACTATTTTAATAGTTTAATACTCCCACCAAAAAAGGACCCATTGACTCACGACTACTTTGTCTTCCATATAATGACCAAAGTGATTCAACAGAATTGTGTAAAGTTGTTTAGGCAATAGATTAGATTAACTTTAAACTGTTCTTTTCCCCCTTCTGTCTACAAAAGTAGCCAAAATCTCCCTGCACACTTGACTCACAGGGATAAAGCCTTAACTGTGATCCAGACAGCCGGCATTCTATTAGCAGGTACAGAAGAATGAGAAGTGAGCAACAGAAAGTTCACCGATCACAGAGGGTTAGAGGTGGCTTGGTGAGCCTCGTGGTCAACACCCACTGGAAATTCTAGGTGATGTAGCCTGTGGGGTCAAGGCCAGAGCGGCATGCTGCCATGATGTAATCATGTAGGTAGGGGCAGTCATGCAAGAAAGCTTGCATACTTCTCCCCTAAAGAGTGTCCGGATTACTGTTTGTTAAAAGCTATTGAGGGGGGCATTAAGAACTCCTGTGTGGGGACCCTGATATTTGCCTGGATGATGGCTCCATTCTTGACTGTCTCCTTGCAAGGGAATGACTCTGCCAGTAATGGTTCTTGCCTCTTTGAGGAAAAACCTGGATATATAAATTGAGGGGAGCAGATGGTTGCCAGACAGATAAATTTAAGAGCAGATGGTTGCCAGACAGATAAATTTAAAAAAAAAAAAAAAAAAAAAAAAATACACAGGCCACTCAGTAGCTTGACTTCAGTCCAGTTGACCAGAGTTCATTTATTTGCCGGAGCACCTCTTAGACAAGGGACAGGGAGGAGCAGTGAAACATTGTCTTCTCATCTGCTTTTAGTGAGTGAGAGGATATGTTGCCAGAGTGAGACAACTTTGTTAGCCCAGAGGAAATCAGAGCTTAGGATGACTGTTAATGCTTGGCACATGGCTGGTTGTTACAGGTGTTGCTGACCTAGGACAAAGACTCAACTATACCATGCATTATTGCACACATGATGCCAGCAGACAAGAGCAAACCATGCATTATTGCAGACATGATGCCAGCAAACAAGAGCAAGGAACTATTTATTTAAAAAAAAAAAAAAAAAAAAAAAGAATAGCTACTCGATACATACCTTTACCCATTCTCCAAGTGTCTGTATTACACCTGCAAGAGAGTATTTCAGTTGTATAGCCACTGTTATTTCAGCTGTTTTATTCTTTACTAGATTATGCTGTCAGGGGAATAGAAACGGTTAAGTATGCTCTGTGGAACATACAGAAGACAATTTCCTTAAGATTACCAGAAAAATAATGCTGCTTGTACAAGTTTCCATGCAATGCAACATGCTAGGTAGCATACCAGATTAAATGGTTCTGTTGGTTGTGCTGACTTATTGTTGTCCTGCAATGCTCTGACACATTTCTGTACTGCAGCCCTCATATTGTTTCAATCCTATTTTCCTGCATTTCACATGCAGTTCCTTCCTGGCTATGGTATGAACTGCAGATTCTACCTATCGGTACAGAGCTCATTCATGTTTAATTATTGGTCCTCTGTCATAACTGGTACCCCTTTATTTCACTTTCAGTGGTCCTAATGGCATTTTGTACTCCTCCCTTAAGTATTGCTAGATGACTATCATTTATGTAAAGTATATTTTTCCCTTATGATTATTCTACCTGCAGCATAGTTTTCACTTCATCTTAAATGGAGAACGTCAGTTTCTAACATCCACGGAGAGCTGCTGTGTCGCTGTAAATATCGCTGATGAATTGAACTTCTACCCAGTATTTGCCTTATTCTATGACCCCTCAAATGTGTCTACAAGGACAAAGATTTGTATCACAGTTCCTTAACTGTGACAGAATCTACATTGCCCCACCTGAATCAGAGTCTTAGATTTCTCATAGATTTTTGGTCACCCTGGTTACTAATCTGATTTTGTATAATCAATCTGCTAATCACTGTCCCAGAGGTACTGTTATTACAGCTGTACCCAGTACTAGATTATTGTGGACCTCATTGCTTTATGAACCATTCATAGCCATCTGGTGGCATAACTTCTGCAGTTTAGATGGTGCACCCATAGGTGGAGAGATTTGACAGCAGCAGTATCCTTGCTATAGAGCATTTTAGCAAAGTTTCAGACTACTGCTGTATGAATAGCATCATTATGGTGAGGTGAAAGGGACAACTACCCTGGGTGCATAGTTGGGGGGCATGATTGGGCTAATCCCAGTTGCTCTTTAATGCATACTGACTTTTAAAAGCCAGTATTGCTTTAGCAGTCAAACCTGAGTGCTGCAGCACACTGTGTTCTGAACTGTAGTAACTGGTTTCTACCATTTAAACAAAGAATTCATTTTGTAACTTAAACATGAACAACATAGTCCTCGCTGCACACAGGGTATAAATTGTAGCAACTGTTTGTTACACTTGTAGCAAAGTTTGCAACAGTTTAAAAGAAGAAATTATTTTTTAAACTCACTTAAATGTAAGGATTCAGTGAATGGCTGGGATAGGATGGAGGGAAGGGAGTGCTGGTCACTTATTTATTTTTTGCTCTTCCCATGAAGAGCTGTCGGTGGAGCACTAGTCTGTGGTACCGGCACAGCGCATTGGTACAACCAGCTATCCTTCTGAATACTAGTATTGGTCATAACCATTATTCATAGCATTTATCTCAGTTGTTTCTTTTGCTCCAGGTGGTACATTGCCCACATCCTCAGAAATGCTTTTATCCCACCCACAACTGGTCCTTTACCACAGATCTGTTGGTTACCACCAGTACTCACCATATTTATACAATAATTGGTGCCCCCTTGTCCCTGAGAGTGGGGTAGCATCTGTTTCCCAAGATGGAGTGTTAACCCACCAAGGATTGATTTTGCCTAACACCTGTTGCTTGCCTGATTATGTTGTGGATCTCACGCTGTTAGTACAAGGAAGATTCCTCCCAGCAGCTAAACTTCCCCATCTCCAACTCCTCCTTACTTCCATTGACTGTACCCCTTTCTGTGACTCCACTATTGCACTACAACTGCTGTATATAAAACTATCCACAATTCAGGATTTATTTCCTGTTGCAAAAAGAAAGTTTAGAGGGCAAAAGTCTCTTTGGTTCACTTTTGCAACCAAAAAAACAAATGAGGAACAGACGCACCTCTCCACTGTCCAGATTTTCACATGCATTTTCATCTGTTTCATAAAATTTCTGTTTTTCTGGCAAATCATTGAGAAACAGAGTTCAGTAAATGTATTTATTTATTAGCCTTTGACTGGGAAAGTCTGACTGGGCAGAGCCCATTTTCAGCGGACAAACTTGGAGAAAAGCTCCATCACAGTACATTATATAAACAAGTGAATTTCAGACAGTTCTCAGAAAAAAGACATAATTAGGTATATGCAGTAAAGAATTTACAGAAATTATAAGTCCAAACAGTTCAGGGGGTCTGTTTAGCCATCGAACAGAAAAATTAGAGTGGCATTACATCATAAATGCCGTTCAACAAAACACACTGCTAATTATATTACCAACTCTGAGATCACACTACTGTGGGGGAAAAAGTAAATTTCATTGTGATCTTACTCGAACAGCTCATTAAAAAGCATGTTCAACATATGCCATTTGATGACTTTTCTGTTTGATGGGCATCATAGACCACAGTTCTGGTAGCTCTAAAATCTTGTAGGAATTACAGGGATTTATACTGTAGAAGGGAAGAACATAAAGAAATGTAGTTTTTCAGTACAGAAAGGAATGTAAAGATTCTGAGATTTAATGAAGTATGTTACAAAATGATGTAGGAGGATAGTGGTAATAGCATACGACTGAGAGAGCAGAGTATGGGATTAGTTGTATGTTAGTATTGTATAGGAGGATTGTGGTAATAACATACAACTGAGAGCAGGGTATGGGATTAGTTGTATATTAGTAGTGTATAGGAGGATTGTGGTAAATAGCATATGACGGAGAGCACAGGATATGGGATTAGTTGTATATTAGTAGTGTATAGGAGGATAGTGGTAATGGTATAAGACAGAGAGCAGGGTATGGGATTAGTTGTATGTTAGTGTGTAGGAGGATAGTGGTAATGGCATACAACTGAGAGAGCAGGGTATGGGATTAGTTGTATATTAGTGTATGAGGATAGTGATGATAGCATACTCCTTTGAGAGCCGGGTATGGGAATAGTTGTATATTAGTATTGTATAGGAGGACAGTGGTAATAGCATATGACTGAGGAAGCAGGGTATGTGATTCATTGTTTATTACTAGTGTATAGGAGGATTGTGGTAATGGCATACAACAGAGAGCACGGTATGGTATTAATTGTATGTTAGTAGTGTATAGGAAGATAGTGATAACAATCAACTGAGAGAGCAGGGTATGGGATTAGTTGTATATTAGTATTGTATAGGAGGACAGTGGTAATAGCATACAACTGAGAGAGCAGGGTATGTGATTAGTTGTATATTAGTAGTGTATAAGAGAATAGTGGTAATGTACGACTGAGAGCAGGGTATGGGATTAGTTGTATATTAGTAGTGTATAGGAGGATCATGGTAATAGCATACGACTGACAGCGCAGGGTATGGGATTAGTTGTATATTAGTAGTCTATAGGAGGATAGTGGTAACATACGACAGAGCAGGGTATGGGATTAGTTTATTAGTAGTATATAGGAGGATCATGGTAATAGCAAACGACTGAGAGTGCAGGGTAGGGGATTAGTTTTATATTAGTAGTGTACAGGAGGATCGTGGTAATAGCATACGTTGGAGAGCAGGGTATGGGATTAGTTGTATATTAGTAGTGTATAGGAGGATAGTGGTGATAGCATACGACTGAGAGCTTCTTCTTCTTCTTTTGGCTTTTCCCAGTTAGGGGTCGCCACAGCGGATCACCATGTCTGCACATTAATTGGCAGTGAAGTTTTACAGTGTCGAGTTGCCAGCCCAACCTTCCACAGAAGGCACACACACATGCACACCTAGGGCCAATTTAGAGTGTCCAATCCAACTGCATGTCTTTGGGATGTGGGAGGAAACCGGAGCACCCAGAGGAAACCCACGTGACCACAGGGAGGACATGCAGACTCCGCACAGAAGGCACCCCAGCCGAGGATCGAACCGGAGAACCTCTTGCTGTGAGGCGGCAATGCTAACCACTGCACCACCGTGGCCGCCCATAGCATACGACTGAGAGCACGGTATGGTATTAATTGTATGTTAGTAGTGTATAGGAGGATAGTGGTGATGTCATACGACTGACAGCAGGGTATGGTATGAGTTGTATATTAGTAGTGTATAGGAGGAAAGCGGTAATAGCGCACGACGGAGAGCACGGTATGGTATTAATTGTATGTTAGTGTATAGGAGGATAGTGATAACATACGACTGAAAGAGCAGGGTATGGGATTAGTTGTATGTTAGTAGTGTATAGGAGGATCGTGGTAATAGCATACGATTGAGAGAGCAGGGTATGGGATTAGTTGTATATTAGTAGTGTATAGGAGGATCGTGGTAATAGTCTACGACTGAGAGAGCAGGGTATGGGATTAGTTGTATATTAGTAGTGTATAGGAGGATCGTGGTAATAGCATACGACTGAGAGAGCAGGGTATGGGATTTGTTATGACTTGGCTGTCTGTTCCAGATTGGTGTATCTGAAAGGTTTATATGTTGGGTGTACACAGAATGCTTGAGGGGGTAAAGAGGTGGATGGGGGCAGTTAGAAAAAGAGAAAGATTAAAAGTATTATTTAATAGGGGATAAATAGGGAGTGTATAAAGTGCAAAAGAGCAAAATAATTGGGTAATGACAAATTTTATGCTTTCACTTGAGGTCTCTACCTGGTGATAATCATGAACAGGATGGGGTAAGGCATTGTTTGAGCTGGATTTTTCATCACGTTTACTTGTGTAGGAATAGTGTTACAGTTTGGAGATGTAACCAGGAGTATAGCAAGTAACTTGATGATTTATTTGCTTTACTTCTGCTTAGAAATGTATCACCAGAACAGAGATCCCTCATGGGGTGTATGGCAGTAGTATATTTTTTAATGTAGATCATTTTTCAGGATAATGTATAACTTTTTATGTCATAACTAGCTGAAAGTATGCTAGGTAATTGTTAATCACTAGCCAGTTCAGCTGTTTTAAGGCTTGACAGTTGGGCTTCCGTGTTTCTAGGAACTATATCTGCTTTATTACATGCAGCTAGTTTGGGATTTATTACAGAACTTGGGTTTCTAAGGATAGGTGATATTAGAGTGTTGGAAAATAATAGGATGAGGTGAAGGTTTTTCTTGCTGGATCTGTAAGGTGCTGTTTTTCCCTGTAAAGGGAGTCCTGTTTCTGGTAGGTCTTTTTACTTGTTTGAAGAATATGTTGACAAAATTTAAGATTGTCATCTATTACCAAGTCCAGTAGTTTAGTCTGTGGTACTATGTCAGTTTCATTATTTGCAGATGTAGCCAAGAAAGATTGTTTTTGACTGAAAGAATGTTTTGGGGTGAAGAGCATCAGTGTTTTGTATTGGAATGATGTAGCAGGATTGAATTTTTCAGCCAGGTTATATCTGAAGGGAGTGATTTGTTGAAGTCTGGATATTGTGAGGGCAGTACATATTTAAGTTGAATCATCTGCATTTTGTATTATTTGGTCTACAGCAGTGTAAAGATAGTTTGTAGCAATATTAAGGAGAAGGAGTCCTAGTTCAGAGCCCTGAGGGACACCTATGGTAACTAGAGGAGGTGAGATCCTGTTGCTGTTTGACTGCTTGTTGCCTTTCAGATGGACAACTAAAGAACCATGTAAGAGAGGATTGAGAGAGTCCTATAATAGATGAGTTCATGGAGTAAATGTTGGTATGATAGTGCCAAAAGCTTTGGATACGTCTAAGAACACAACTAATACTAGGACACCATTGTCAATTTGCTGGTTTATAATGCTGGAGTGAAGGAGAGTGGTGGCTGTGCTGTCTTGAGGTCTAAAACTATAATGTGTTTTAGACAGCAGATTATTTGAATTTAGGTGATAAAATATATTCGTGGTCTGCTTCTGCAAGTATTTTTGATTGAGGGAGAGGATTTTAATAGGCCTGTAGCTATTAAACTCTGTAGATGTGCCACCTTTGTTTAAAGTTTATAAGAGGATTTTTTTTCAAATGGAAGGAGCATAGTTGCTGGATAATAGATCTGGTTATCAATATTGTGACTGGAAAAGCAATTTGAAACTAACCATTTTTTAGTAGTCCAAGGGGAGTTGGTCAGCAGCTATTATGGTTGGTTTTTTAGCTTATGTAGGAGTTTTTTTTTTAAAGGTGGAGGTGGACAGGTGGTAGTTTGGATGAATTCAAATAGTGGAGGATATTTAGCAGACACTGCAGGTACTGAAAAGGGTAGTTGGAGGTATTGATGTTTGTGCGGGGCAATCTTGTTTGTATAAAATTGTTGTCAAAACTGTGGGAATTAAATCAGTAGTATTGCTAAATGTAGGGGTGGGGGTGGTAGTTAGTCCTGGATGTAAATGTTTATGGATGTCCAGAAGAGTTTTGGGCTATTTTGATGATTATTTAGGAGGACATTATAGTTCTGCTTTCCATGTTTTTGTTGCATTTCATCTTGTTCCTTAGTTGCCAGAAATGTGTTTTGAGTTCAATTTTCGAGCCATTCTTTTCATGCTTTGTCACACTTTAGCAGTCATTTCCTAGTCTCCTTTGTTACCCACGGTACAGGATTAGATTTAATGTTCTTGGTACTTACTGAGGCAAGGTTAAGAATTACTTAGAAATATCTCTTTGAAGCATGTGACAGCAGATTCTAAGGATGTAGATTTTTAATGGTCAATGATTTGAGAAGCGTCAAACTTTGAGTAATGAACTTGATTATAAATTATAGATTTCTCTTGGATAGTGTAACTTCTGAGAGCACAAGTATGTAGATGGTCACATAGGCAGTCTGGAAGCTGCCAGCTGCCCTAATGTTGCTGAATCTATTAGTAAGAATCCAGTCTAAGGTTGATTGCCTACCAGTGCTTTTGTGGACTATAGTAACTGATGAAATTAACTGTGTAAAGCCATATAGAACAGTCTATATTAAGGCCTCCTAGTGTTATTGTTCCATGTTATATTTGGTGGGATATCCAGTAAAGGATACTTTCCACAGTGGTAATATGTTTGACTGGTGGGACATGTATGGCTGCTAAATGAGTCTTTGTATTTTTGATTTGTGCTATAACTTTTGCATTATCACATTGCTGTATCTCCTAGGTGTATGTGGTTATAGGTTCATAGCTGTGTACTAGGCTAATGGCCATTAACATTTTTTAAACCATGTATCCCAAATTTCTGACTATTTCTGGTACTCTTGATAAATGTAAGCAGGGTCTTGGGAGATCATACATTTGTAAGCAGGGACCTGGAGATGAAACATTTGCAGGCTGTCTGTGTCCATTAGAGACCTAGGTGCCAAACCAGGGATGATTTTTTTGTTCACCATCCAATTGTCCAAGTTGCATGTAAATTGGGTTAAGGAAGAGCTCTGCTTCACATGGATGAGGAGCCTGTTTCAGAGAAGTGGATAGTCCCTGGGATACATACTTGTCTCTCCAGCATGACCTATTTATGACACCGGGAAGATTTAAGTCTTTTGCACAGGTAATTCTGGTGCTGTTTTTTGTGGCTATTCAATAGTTCCATCAGTTTGGGGTCCAGCAATGCCTTTTATGCCAGACACAGATCTCCCCTCAACAGCCTATAGGAGGTAATACAGGGGTAGGTCTTTGAGGTGGTCAATATAGGAAGCGTTACTTATGCCCTGTAGCCTTCTAATGAATATCTGTGAATGCTCCAATTCTGCCCCCAAGTCCATGACTACTGGGCCATCTCTTAGGGAGTGTATTTTCAAAATGATAGTTAACCGGGGTGGATGGCTTCCCAAAGGATACCATTATGCATTTGTTAGCAGTTAGTTTTACTGCATGGCTCTTGCACAAGATATTTCGTCGGCCCTTTTTGGAGAACATTGATGTCATTGCAGAATTCTGTGACTGACCTGATTTGCAATCTTTTGCAGATTTGGTCAGTAAGAGGCAATTGACATTGGCCTTGACTTCAGAGAAGTAAATGACAAAAAGAAGCCATCTCCGGACCCATCTCTGAGAGGAATCTGCTTGTGACTGGCATCTTTGCAGAGGTAGACTTCCCAAATCTAACTTCAGGGGTGCTGTCTGTGAGCCAGCTGGCTATCCACCAGGTGGTATAAGGGATTATACCCAACCTCTTGAGTTTTATCCACAATGCCTGAGTGAGGTACTGTGTCAGGCACTTTGTCCAGGTCAAGGTAGACAGTGTGAACCATTTTGCCCTCATTCATTTTATTTTACATTTGTTTACTGGGATTAGTCTGACACATGTTTGACACCTGTCCATTTACAGTGGAGGCCCGGGGAGAAAAGCTCCACATTCAATACAGAAAAAAAAAATAGTTGAACAAATTGATAACAATATGATCATATATACAGAAACAAAAAACTGACAATAGATAAAAATACTTTTGATACAAAAACAAAGTTTGACACTAGATAAAAAAATTACAACTTTCGATACCGAAACATAAATTGACACTAGATAAGTATTATAACTGACTATACAGACAACTTATAGAAATTAATTAGTGTAAGTTTAGCATGAGCTAATATGACTATTAAACTTGAGCAGAAAATATAATTCCTGATACTGTAGAAAAATCACAGTAGGTATAATTGGATATGAAGCTATCTGGGGTGGTAGAAACAGTGAAGATTATGTAATGCATGGACATAGCCAGGAATTCATTGTGTGATTAAGTGAGTTTTTGAACAGCGTAATAGAGGCAAAAGATAAATCAGGGAGATGGTTATTCCAGGATTTAGCTACGTTATACGAGAATAGTGCTTTACCTGCAGTGTTGCTAGCCTTAGAGATGCAAAGGAGTGATTTTTCAGTGGAGCAGAGGTGAAGATTTGATTTGTAGGGTGCGAGTAGGTGACTTAGTGCTGGGGCTCTATCAGGATGTCTCACAATATTGTAGGCAATGATTAGTTGATGGCAATTGAGTAGTTGTGGAAATTGTAGCCATTGTAGTTCCTTTAGTGCCTGACAGTGATGGGTTCTGAAAGTGCAGTTATTAGCAAACTTGGCAATTTTGTTGTAACATGTCACAAGTCTAGCAAGATCATGTTTTCTGATATGGGTAAGGATTGGTGCCACGTACATTAGAGTGGACAATAGATGGGTTTGGGCTAGGGAGATTCTCGCTTGTTTTGAGAAAAAGTTTGTGTCTGTACAGTGTTCCCATTTTTTATGGACTTTTTTGATGGTTTGTAAAATGTGGACATCAAACTGTAGGTTTTTGTCAATTTCTACACCCAGGAGTTTGGTGTGATCAGAGGGGTGATGATAGTACAATTTTTGGAAGTGATTGAGAAGGATAGAGGTAGAAATAGATTTGTTGGGGGTGAAAAGAACCAATTTAGTCTTTTTGGGATTTAGAATAAGTTGGATCTGAGTAATCCAACTTTCCACTAAGCTAAAGGAATCCTGAGTGAGGAGTTGTATCATGGTAAGTGAAGGTGCAGAGCAGATACGAGTCGAATCGTCTGCGTACTGTATGAGTGTAGCCGGGTGGGTGGAGGTATGAAGATTGTTAGTGAAAATTGAGAAAAGAAAAGGCTCTAATATAAAGCCATGTGGTACACCTACGGTTGTTGGGAGTACAGGAGCTAGGCAGCAGTCTGTCCAATGGCAAGGTATACTATCTGACAGATAATTTTTAAACCAGGCAATAGTTGGAGGGGCAAAGGCTAGAGAGCCACAGGTGTGTAGAAGTAGGGAGTGTGAGACCATATAAAATGCTTTTGAGAGGTCTAAAAATATACTGACATTCTTAAAGAATTTCACTAGATTGAGTAGGCATGACCTGCCCTTGACAAAACCAAATTGGGCTGGTTCTAGTTGCTGGAGTTTTCTGTGCCATAATTGATCATTTCCATGATAATGCTTTCCATGGCATTGCATATGTGACCAGTGATATTTATGGGTCTGTAGTTTCCAGTGTCTGTAGATGGCCTACTTTTGTGCTGAGGGATGACTATTTCTGGTCTCCATTCATGAGGCACAAAGTCTGTTTGGAGATTGTGGTTAAATAGCAATTCCACAGGGCCTGAGAGTTAATGTTTCATGCTATTTAGAAAGAATCCTGAGCTATTGTCTGGTCCCATCAGTGCAGTGTTCTTGTCCTTAGAGCATTGAGGACTTGTTCCTAGTGATAGTAGGTGGAGTTGTATTTGATGGTATTGCCTGAATTAAGGTTGAGGGAGGGGGGAGGGGTAAAGTTGGAGCTAAATTTTCTGCCTACTAGGTTTGCTGCATCTTCTTGTTCAGTATAAGTGGCTCCATCAACAATGAGCTCTGCACCCAATTTTGTATTGCCTTTGAAGTTGTGGGCATATCTGAAGAATGCCTTGTGGTTGTCCTTTGCCTCGGAGGCCAACGTTACTTTACATTTAGCTTGCATAGACTTGGCCTTCTGAGTTTTTGTTTTAGTTTGAGAGTGCCTTTATCCTGCTAGGTGCTACTGCACCTAATTTTTGCGTAAGTTTCTTCCCTCTATTATATAGCTTATTCATGTGAATGTACCAGGATGGCTTGTTTTTGAGTTAGTTCTGCACTTATTTCTGGGGGGGGGGGGGTACAGCTGTCTCTCTGCAGCTATTAATATGCTTCTATGGGGTTTCTATGAACAGTTCCTTGTAGGCACCATGTTCTCGGGGATTATTGGAACCTGACATTTTGACAGCTTATTTAGTAGTAGGAAATTAGCCTTGGAGTAATTCCTGAACATTTGAGTGTTAGCTGGGGTTCTTAGTTTTATTTTTACTTCAAAGGAAAATGTTTTGTGCTCTAACCATACCAGAGGGGTCATTACACGAAGGTTATGCAGTGCACTCCCATATTAATGAGGACCAGATGCATTATGTTTATGCTGTTGGTCAGCATAGTGACAATCTGGTCAAGGAAGTTTATATTTACAGACTCCAGTAATCTCTGTGCCGGCAAGTTTGGTGTTGTATAGCATTCCGAGTTAATAGTGGAGTAATTAGTCACCCAGGAATATGGTATAGGGTTGGATGGGTAAGTGTTTCCAGTAAGCTTAAATGTGTTATGGGATTACTGCGTCATTGAGGAGGACCTACAGCTTGCAAGGAAGTGGTATGGGATTTTGTTTATGGTGATTTGAATGTGGAGAAACTCAAGTGTATCATCCTGTTTGACCAGCCTTGAGGTATGTTCATTTTTTATATAAACTGAGACAACACCACCTTTAGTCCCTGTGTGTGTAGTAGCTAGTCTAAATGTATGGAAGGCATTATCGCCTTGCACTGCTCTGTGTGGCTTTAAACCATGTCTCTTATCAAACAGATGACAGCATCCTGTACAGTGAAGAGACCTTGTTAGGGGGTGAAGGTTCTTGTTTAGACTCGTAGCATTGAGCAGTAGCACCTTTAGATTGTCTTGGCTTTGATTTGCTATGCCATACTGGCTATGGCAAACATTTGTTACATTCAGGGAATTCTTGTAGATTATTCTTTTTTTTATCCTGTCAAGCGTAATTGCGTTGACACTGGTTGGGGTAATTTTATTGTCATTTATGTGCTTCGCTTTTTTCAGCTAGTTTTCTGTAACTATGACTATGACTATGGCATATGTGGCAAAACAAGCATGTATGTCTTGCACTTTGTTGTATATGATTCTAAGACTGATGTTTAGGAGAAGATTGGATTTGTGGGAGGGGAAAGAGAAAGAATGGTACATTTAATACTGTGTATGCTGTTAGTCTGCTTTTGGGGGGGTCTATATCACAGCAAATGCTAAAAATAGCGAATGCTGCTATATCGAACTTCAAAGTCTGAAAGCTGAAAACAGCGAAGGAGCGGATCAGCGAATTTTTTCCCCTGGGAAAAAAATTGCTGTGCCATTCTCCAGGCTTTGCTGTTTTCTCCACTGTGGTGCAATCTTGGAGTTGCTATATTTGTTTGGGGGGGACGGGGGGAGAGCCCACCTCACTTAATTTTGACTATATGCTCTCTTTTTTGGATCAACAAATTTTTTCCCTGGGACATTCGACATTCGGACGTTTGAGTTCGACATAACAGCATTTGCTATTTTTAACATTTGCTGTTTTCATATAGACCTGTTTTTTTTTTGCTGTTATGTGGAGTCAGGGTCTGGGTGAATGGTCTCTACTGATTTTTTTTTTTTTTGTTTGTTTTGGAGGGAGTGGAAACTTTATGAAGGGAACTATTTAGTCAAATGCATTTGGGGGAGTACATGTCAATTAATCAAATGTGATTTTAGCAAATGCAAAATGCATGCTAACATAAAACCTTTTTATTCTAGCAACTTTCTAAGTTTATAAGAGCAAAATTTAAAATCTGCCTCTGGGGGTTTCTTTTCCCCCATTATCTATAGCTTTGTCCAGATTGTTGTGCTAAGAGTTTGAGAGGTATGAATGGAGACAAGAGCTTGAAGGCCTGGAAAAGGATACTCTTAACAACCAACTGCATCAAACATTTATTAGCTTCAGAAAAGAAACAAGATTAGCTACCAAAGCATCAAAATCCTTTTTCCTTAGACAAAAATAAGAATTAAACTGGTCTCGCCTTACCCTTTTTTGAAAATAAATAAAATAGGTAACACGTTCATTAAACTGTCCACCATCAGCAAACAGTTCTCCCTTCAGCAGATCCCTCTCAGTTTATCTACATATACAAGTACTTAACAGGCATTCATAAATAATATAAGCACCTGACATACTCAAACCATACAAAATGGCTCTCACTTTGACTTTACCACTTGGCTTCAGTTGCAGCAACTTTTCATTTTTCCCAAATAACTCCCAAACCAATAAAAGCCCTCCTAAAAAGCCTAGTAACTGATGACAAATTCTCCAGTCTGCATCCTTCCTTAAGGCTAGCTGCTCAACACACAGCAAGACTCTTACTTCAACAGACTTTCCAGCTGATTTTAAATCTGCTTTTAGACTACTCTTCCCTCAAAAAATCTCCATAGGTGTTGAATGTATATGGACCCGTCTGTAATCTCTGCCCCATTACTAAAGTATTTGAAACATTTCTGTATAGGCAATTACTAAAACACTTAAGTAACCTTGGATTACTTGCTGTGATACCCAGAATGGCTTCCACAATTCTTGTAGTACCTTTACAGCCCTACTAACTGCTTACAGATAACATTTATTGTAACATCAATGCAGCCTGTTCACAACAGGTCTCTTTGTAAATATAACCAGGGCCTTCAAAAAAAATATATACAATCTTACTCAACAAACTTAATTTGTAGACAACTCCATAAAGTGGTATAAAAACCATCTAAACAGAACCTTCCATGTCTACCTTAACTAATGCATTTCATCCACAATGGGCTTACCTCAATATAAGTGTGCCTCAGGAATCAGTACTGGGGCCTTTCATCCACAATGGGCTTACCTCAATATAAGTGTGCCTCAGGAATCAGTACTGGGGCCTTTCATCCACAATGGGCTTACCTCAATATAAGTGTGCCTCAGGAATCAGTACTGGGGCCTTTCATCCACAATGGGCTTACCTCAATATAAGTGTGCCTCAGGAATCCGTACTGGGGCCTCTTCATTTTATTTCCTCTTTGACCTCAACCTGGATCTGCCAGAGCTAAAGCTTATATACACTGAAGACGTACTATTCTACAGTTGAGTAATTCACATCAAGCTCTTCAAATTGGATTGCAAAATAGCTTCACTCAGCTTTTGTGTCTGGTCAGATGGCAATCTCCACAAAGGACAGTAAAACAAATGCGAATTTCTCTTCACCAAAAAGGTATCTGACATCCCTACCCTCCTCATTAAAGACCATGGAAATATTATGCCTGATATAAATGAACAAAAATGCCTAGGCTTAATTCTTGACTCAGCCCCCTGCTTCACTCCACTTAATGACTATATAACTAATAAAATACTTGGTCAATACAAATGTGCTATACAATTAGCTATTTGCTGTCCACTAAAGCTCATTCAGTAATTACTAAAAATGTAATATTACCAACACTAGAACATGGCCTTCCATTTCTTGTCCTACACTCGGCCCATAATACCCATAGGAGAGACCGTGTTGAAAACTAAGCCTGTAGATTTATACTACAGGGCCAAGCCCCTAATACATCACAGCTGACTAAATGAAAAACGCTAATTTTCTCTGTTTCTAACAAGGCTACACTGTTGGTAACTGCACTTATTTTCACGGTCCTTAAAGTGAGGGTAGTGTCCCCATTAAAAGGAAAACCGCCTATACAAGAAAACATCTATGTTCTCAGAAACTATGACTGTTTTCAACCTTGTTCACCCATGCTTCAAAATATTGGGAGAAAACATTCTCCAGATTTGGTCTTGCTGCATGGAATCACCTGCTTTCTGACATTAAAAAGTTGGAAATTGTTGGCGACTTTTAAGAATACACTCAAAGAATATCTTATTGCTGAATTCATTTGCAAATGCTACAACAGCATCTTGAAGACACATCAGTAGCAATTGCTACTGGGATCACAGGATGACTCCTTTGTTTCAGCTGTAGTTTCTTTATAACAAAATTGTAACCATATGCTATTCTTCAATAGAGTTAAACCATTGTGCCTTGTTCTCAGGTTGTGACTGAAAATTATCAATAGACCAGCTCTCATCTAGTTATCAAAAAGCAATAAATGAATAAAATCTCTACATTCCTTTAAGTGTGTATTTAAAGTAGCTGTATGAATGAAGGACCATCTTGAGGAACTGAAAATCCTGTAGCATGTTAAGAGCCAGTACTAAGACTTAAAATATTAACATATATACAGAATGATATTTGCACATCCAATATTCATCCTCTACAGTTAACTGAATTGGTGGATGTTATTTTAGCTTTACATCAGCCAACATAGTGGATTTTGGGACTCCCAGTTCAGAGATCTTGCTATTGGTGTGTGGAGAACTGATAACCATTTGTATGCTTTGCCTGCTTGCCTCGGGGATTTCTCATGGAACCCCAAGAATGAACAAACAAGTGCTTGCATCAAGGCAATCGGCTAGTTTTGTAGGCTGAATGACTTTGAAACCTTTTGTAATTCCAAGGAAAAGTTATGTTAGCAAATCACTGGACTTGAGCATTGCTGATATTCCAGATAGGCAGTTTAGTTCATTAGGACAACAAGGCAGTGTCTGTCTACTGGCATGATTTCTCAGGGCTCATAGGGTTCTGTACTTCATAAAAAAAAAAAAAAATTAAAAAAATGTATAGTAGTAGAGGTTACACCATGGTAGATGACAAAAAAAAGCAACTCCAGGACTGGAATCATGCCTTGAAACTGTCCCAAGGCTTTCTTGGAAAGAGAAATTCATTCTTATGGATGGTGTGACTCTGAACTGCCTTTGAGAAAACAAAAAGATAATCACTTATCTTATTTTAACATTATATATCCTTTTTACATGGAGCTGAAGTACGAGACAGGCAGTTATTCACTAACCTAATGGATGGTCACAAAATACACAAGGTAGTGTGTCTGCTGCAATTTTGAATGCAAATATAGGACTCTGGTGCTATGGGTGGCACCTATTAGGCAGGTGATGTAGGCTGCATATAAACTAGGATAGGCATTACTGGGAGTCGAGCAGATACTCGCAAAAGGGAGACCCCTAGAGCATCAGTACTAGAGTAAGTTCCAGCAACTTTGGAGAAGATGTAGCTGGGGAGTATTAATAGAAAAGTCTTCTGGATACAAAGCTGCATTAAGCAGATTTATTCATGAACGATTTACAGCAGCATTTTGAGAAACACTATAAAAAGCATATCTAAACTGCCAAACTCAAACAGCTAGTATGTACAAATATATAAATCCTCAAAACTTAGTTGTCAGGGCATGTGTTTTAGAATACTCAACAATACTTGACAATTTTTTTTTCTCTTTTATCATGAACAGTTGTTATAGATTCCACATCTATGGAGTCATGCTGATGTTCTTCATCTCACATTGCTGCAGTCCTTACTTATGGGTAGTCCGCTGTCCTCGGTCGGCCCGAATACCAAAGTATTAGGCTGACGTCGGTCATGGGCGCACAGCCCTGACATCAGAGCGTCAGGGTATAAAAGCGCATGACCGACGTCATATCCTCAGTCTTTTTTGCCGCATGGTCCGATGCAGAAGCAGCGTTGCAAGTGCCGTTCGGCTTTCTGAAATTTTTCATTTTCGGAGTTTCAGACATACCAAGTTGGGCTAAGTACCCCGTTGGGGAGCATTTTTGTTTTTTCTTGCCTCAGTTATTTACCGGATGTCAGAAAAAGTGAATAATTGTATTTCTTGTGGGAAGCAGATACCGCATAGGGATTACCACTCACTTTGTATCCCTTGCTTGGGACCGGAGCACGTAGTTGGGTGTCGGTTTTGTGCTAGGTTTAATAAGCGCACTATTAAGAGAAGGCTAGATTGCGCTAGGTTAGTCTTTGGCAAACGGTGTAATTATAATATGCCGTCGGATCCTCCGACGCCCGCTTCCATGAAGAAGCGTAAAGACAAATCTGTAAAGCCTAGACAGGATGATTCGTCCATTTCGGATGCCGGTCCTTTAGAGACTGCAGTGGAACAGGTGGATCCGGCTGAAGTTTCTGTTGAGTCTCAGGGGGAAACCTTGATTTTACAGGATGTGGCCTCACAGGAGTCAGGTCAGGCTGAAGGGGCCTCTCAGGTTACTATTCTCCCTTCTTTGCCTAAGGGGGTTAGGCCTTCTGCTACTGTTTCTAGGGCTCCTTCTAAGGGCAGGTCTGTTTTGCCTTCTTCTGGAGTTAGTTCTGGTTCTTCAGGGTCTGTACCTAAGAAGCATATGCTTAAAATGGCAGAAGATTTGATTACTTTAATTAGAGGTTCCATGCCCCCTCCTGATAAGAGGCCCAGGGTAGAACCAGAGTTGGAAATTTTGGAGCAGGCCTCAGATGATTCTGAGTCTTCTGCTGAAGATATTCAAGATTTTCCTCCTTATTCGGATTCCGATGCAGAGGATTCTACTCCTTCTGCTTCCCCTCCAGAGGATTTTTCTTTTTCAGAAACCTTACACTCTATGAGGGAACATTTTCGGTGGGAAGGACAGGATTACTCAGATTCCAGAAAGAGGCTTAGAGAGTTCTTGTTTTTACCACAGCACAGACCCTTGGCTATTCCTCCTGTTTTGGATGTTGTTCAGGATGTTTTTTCGGAGGCTTCATTTAATCCAGATTCTATGCCTCCTGCACCAGTTAAACCGGACAGGTATTATAGGGTACCTGAGGCTCATAAATACCTATATAAGAGTCCAAGGGTGGACCCAGAAACTATTAGTCAGGGACCTAAGGGTGTTAGGGCTTCTGTTGTAAAGAATCCGGTTCCTCTAGATAAGGAAGCTAGAGCTTTGGACAGATGGGGTAAGAAGGTGTACACCTCTTCTACTTTAGCAATGAGGGCTTTAAATTGCCAGTTTCATATGTTGAAATATCAGAATTTCCTCCTTTCTCAGCTAAAATCTAAAGTGGATGCTTTGGCAGAGGGCATAGAGTGTAAAGAATTGCAAGATTTGGTGCATGTTTCTGAACAGGTGGGGAAACATTCTTTGCAGTGTGGCTCTGATGCTTTGCAGGCTTCTTCTAGAGTGGCTGCCACTGGTTCAGTTCTTCGTAGGCATGCCTGGCTTAAGGATCAGAATTTATCTGAGCATGTTAAGTCTAGAATTCTGGATGCCCCTTTACAGTCCGAAGTTTTGTTTGGTCCTCCTGTGGAGTCTGTTTTGAAGAAAATGGAGGACAAGGCTAAGTCTATGCAGACTGTTAAAGATTTTTTGCAGGTTCAACCTCCTAAGTTTAGTAGAAATTGGCCTGCTAAGGGGTGGACGTACCCTTCTTCTGATTCCCAGTCTAGGGGTAGATCTAGGTGTGGTAGGGGCAGAGCTCAGAGTACCTTTAGGCCTAGAACATGGAGTTCGCCTGCTCAATCTGCTGGTGAGGGTAGGGGCCAGTCCTTTCGTAAACAGGCCCAATGACCTGCATTTTCAGCTGCCAGATTCTTCTTGCCTGGCAGCTCCTTTGGGAGGAAAGCTAGCTCTCTTCAAGCAAAATTGGTTTTTAATCACCCAAGACAAATTGGTGTTGGACATTATAAACAAAGGTTACAAGTTTTATTTCCATACATTGCCTCCTTTCAAGGGTATGCCAGATATTCCTCCTCGGCAAAGGATGGAGGCTCACAAACAGATTTCATTACTTCTTCACATGGGAGCCATACAGCCAGTACCTCCTTCAGAAGTGGGTCTAGGGTTTTATTCCCGCCTGTTTCTAGTACCAAAGAAAGGGAACACGTGGAGACCGATTTTGGATTTATCTCTCCTCAACACTTATTTGGACATTCCAAAGTTCAAAATGTTGACATTACAACAGCTTTTGCCTCTGCTGGGAAAAGATCACTGGATGGTAACTCTGGATCTAAAAGAGGCTTATCTTCATGTTCCTATCAGGCCCAGTTGCAGGAAGTACCTGCGTTTTCGAGCTGGAAATTTACATTATCAGTTCTCTGCATTGCCCTTTGGCTTATCTACTGCGCCCAGAGTGTTCACAAAGGTTCTGGCTCCAGTGATAGCCTTTTTCAGGATGGAAGGAATACAAATTTATCCTTATTTGGACGATTGCCTGATTATTGCACAAGACAAGGACGAGCTTCTTCAGCATCTATAGTATGTGATGGTAGTGTTAAGATGCCTAGGGTATTCTGTGAACGAAACAAAGTCCAGTCTAGTACCCTCTCAGGACATGTGCTTTCTGGGTGTGAGACTGAATACAGCTTCCCAGATGGCCTTTTGACCCCGGACAAACAGAAAAGTCTTTCACTTTATTTCCATCAAATGTCTCTACAGTCCAGGCTGACTGCAAGGACAGTCCTTCAAGCCTTGGGGTTCATGGCATCTTGTATTCTGGTGCTTCCCAATGCCAAATTGCATATGAGGAAGCTTCAATGGTATCTCAAAAATCTATGGACACAACACTGCCAGGATCTAGACACTGTCATTCAAATGATACCTTGCATTCAGAAGGAATTTTTGTGGTGGGCTCAGGAATGTCACCTAAACAAGGGACTCTCTGTGACCCGACCAGAGGCGAGTCAGATTCTAACGACGGATGCCTCGGACAAGGCTTGGGGAGCACACCTCAATGGGAAATGGGTGCAAGACACGTGGCCTGCCAGACTTCAACATTTGCATATCAACTTGAAGGAGATGTTAGCAGTACAATTTGCATTAATGGCTTTCAAGGATTTACTTCACCCAGGGCAGGTGTTGATTCTAACAGACAACACAACTGTCATGTGGTACATCAACAAGCAAGGGGGAACTCATTCGTATCCTCTTTGCAGACAAGCGATGATTTTGTGGGAGACAGCTCTCAGTTACAACCTCAATCTTCAGGCAAGATTTCTACCAGGAGCACAGAACTCCTTAGCAGATGTATTGAGCAGACAAATAGTGGATCCTCACGAGTGGAAATTGGATCCTCAGGTATTTCAAAAGTTGACAGTGTCATGGGGAACTCCAGACATAGATCTGTTCGCTTCTCCACTAAATTACCAGTTGCCAAAGTTTTCCACAAAAAGGTTTCATCCCACAGCTTGGAAGGTGGACGCTCTGTCATTCAGTTGGAACAATCTTCATGTATATGCCTTTCCACCTCTACCTTTTCTGCCCAAGGTTCTCTTGAAGGCCAGACAAGATGTTAAATAAATTTGTTAGAGTCAGACTGTAAAAATCATTGAGTTATTCAAACACAATGTCAATTAATAACAAACAATAATGCAGGAGCAACTCAGATATCACTAATGTACATTAGGAGGCAAAAAACCATACACAAAGTTTGTATAGAATTTTGACTGCTTTATTGACCAAAACACATTGGTTATATACATTTCATTATCAGTTTTGCCCACCTTACTGGTGTGGTCAGTGACAGGGTCTTTACATCATAGTTATTCATAAAAAGTGCTGATTTTGTGTTTTTCAAAAAGTCCTTTTCCCATGAGAATGTTGCAGCCTTGCAGACAGCTGGTCAGTCACGATGACCTCCTGAGGATGTAGCCAATTCAAGGTTCTCTGATTAGTTCAAATACAATAGATGTAAGTCTTCCTTAAAGCCTCCTTTTGTTTCTCTTGTCTATCAGAGATAGTGCGCACAAAGCACTTCCCTGGTGGAGGCAGGAAAGAGGACATACATGCAAACAGATTTATTATTTTCCAACTTTGCAAAATAATCTTTACTTGAAAGACATGAGCCAGACTGCATCTGCAAGCTGCCAAGGTCAAATTTCTGATTACACTGCAGCTTGTACTTCAAGCAATAATATGCAGGTTTATTTTTACTGTTATTCTAGTAAGACAGAATTAAATGCATTAAGTACATTTATTCCTAACTAAAGCACACATTTCTCTATATATTTGATCATACAACTTATATGTGTTTGGATGATTAAATACACATCTTCCTAAGCAGCACACATTGTAAATATATTTTCTAGGCAGCATGTATGTAAATATATTTTCTAAGCAGCACATTGTAAATATATTTTCTAGGCAGCATGTAGATTTTTCTAACATTCTCCCTCCTTTTAATGCATTTAATACTGTTTAAAACATAAACAATATTATTTCATTCCTCAGCCTTTCCCTTTCAAGGGCTTTCAGCTAAGTAAGTCATTGGTTTTATATTTCAGAAAAGCATCATTTGAAATTAATCTTTTAATTTCAACACTTTGGTAAAGAGTTTCAGTAGCAGATATATCAACAAATTTTTGATTAATCTTTTCATGCAGGGAATTTCACAGTAAACACATGTTCCTATTAGGAGTATACCCACACAAATAGCAATTAAATGTTTAATAGGATGGAACCCCACCCCACCCAAACAGATTCTGGAAAAAGTCCGTCAGTGGGTTTGGGCCTGGTTTAGTCATTGCTGATACTTGCTGAATTACCTCTAGGTGGTCATTGATTTCATGTTGGTTGTCTGGAATGTCAGCATTCTTCTTCGTGTACCACCTCTTGCCGCTAGGGTGAAGTAAAGAGCCATTCGATTTTGTAGCACAACAGTTTTTATTGCATTCAGTTCATTAGTCACCAATTCTAGGGTGGAAAAAGTTGCATTGTTCATGACTTTTGACAGCTTTCTCAGCTCCCAGATCGATTTGACTGCTCCATAGGCTGGTGGCATTCCTGCCCTGGATATAACACTGTTGCCCAGGTTCATATGAGTCAATTTACTTTTGTCTTTCACTGAATTATGGCCTTTTAACCAGCTTCGATTTTACCAACTGGATTCACAGGGTTTTTTCTCACTGGACCTTCAGATTCTCGAGCTGTTTCCTTACGTTTCATATTTTACCCAAAGGTAATTCTGCAGTATGTCTTATTGCTGAAACCAGATAACCCAAAAACAACTGCCGGACCAATTCTCAGGTAACCATTTATATGCCTTTTTCCCACAAATAAAATCATTACTTTGGTACTGATACGTGTTATCCCTGCATGAAACATTTTTCTATTCCTAATAGACAATTGCTTAGTTAAGACTAGATTGTCACATACTGCATTTAATGTAGTTTTCATTGAACTCAGATATGAATCATGGTTTGTATTACAAACAGTACCCCCACTTTTGACTTTAATGTAACATTTATAAGACATTGTTATATTACCATTACTCCAGCCCACCTGGAGGGTATTATTCTCATACAATTTCTTTTTGTGTGAACAGGTAAAAATAAAGCAATTTTGTCCTGTGATCTCACGGTGCCTGTGTCAAATAACAGGTTTTCCCAAGTTTCATTTATTCCCAAGGGGACAGCAGACATTAAAAGTCCTCCATATGCTGTGGGTATTGCAGTACAGACCCAGCAATTTGAAATGTTCATAGTCTCTACATAAACTCGTTTCATAGCCAGGTATGTGTTAAAGTTTGGGTGCCAGTCTGTAGCCAGTCCTTCATCACGTTTTATTAATTTTACTTCTGTAGTTATATGCAAGAAAAACCATAACAACAAAAAGGTTACTACAAACATAGTTATTAAGTGTATGATCAGTAGGCCAGTGAACCAATGTCTCTGGGGTTGTTTCACATTTTATTTATTCTGCCTCTGGCCATTCTGTTCCTGTGGTATGTCCAAACTGAATTTCTTAACAGGTTTGCAATGGGTTAAATGAACCCAAGATGATCTCTCAGCAATTTTCACTGCAGTGGGTGTTGCCAACAGTACCTGGTACGGACCTTCCCACCTTGGACTCGCCCAGTTCTTTTCTTTATGACTTTCAGCCAAATCCAGGACCCGGGTCAGCACGGCTTCTGGTTTTGTTTCTTGTTTTATCTGAAAAGAGTTCAACTGCAAAACAGTCTTATTTATAACAGTTTCTTTATTTAATTAGCTAGTGAACTGTCAGCCTCCAGCCCTGCAGGCATGAGAGCTTTTACTGAGGCACATAATATGCCCTTCCAAATACTACTTTAAAGGGGATCAAACCCTTTACATTTGTTACTGTTTTTCATGCTCAGCAATGCTAGAGGTAAACAGCAAATCCAATTCTTCTGAGTCTTACTCATCAACTTTCTTAACTTGTTTTTTTAAAATCCCATTGTACCTCTCCACCAGTCCTGCTGACTGTGGGTGGTAAGCACAGTGATTCCTTAAGGAAAAGCTTCTACCCATTTTGAAAACATATCTATGATCACTAAACAGTATTTTTCCCTCCACATTTATTCAACTCTATGAAGTCCATACAAATAGTATGGAATGGATATGGTGGTGTAGGGAAACTCCTTGCTTGTTTTAAATGCTCCTTGTGCATGGTGCTTTGTTACAAGTATGACAAGCTGCACAAAATTTTATTGTATAATTTATGTATCCATATGTTTGGAATATTTTATTTACTAACTGTACCATCCCCTGTTGAGACATGGCTCTGCCCATGGCTCAACAAAGCTGCATTTTAAATAAATTAGACGGTAATATTAAATTGCACCTTGTTTTACCCAGTTTTGTTTTTTGCTGTTGTAGTAAGCATTTGCATTGTTTTTAACATGTTTAAATCTAAAATCTCAAAGGGCTGTAATTTTTCAAAAAATAAAGTTCCTGAGTCTGAGGCTGCTTGCTTTGCAGCTGCATCAGCTCGTGCATTACCTTTGAAATCTTATCCTGTTGTTTTGTATGAGCTACACATTTACAAATAGCTACTTTAGTAGGCAACTGAATAGATTCTAATAGCTCCAAAATAAATTGCGCATGATTAATAGGTTTTTCACTGGATGTAATCATCCCTCTATTTTCTTTATTATTGTGCAAACACATGCACTGTAGAAAAGCATACTGATTATCAGTATATATGTTTACTTTTGCCTTTTACTAAAATACATGCTTCTGTCAAGATTACCAGTTCTGCTGCTTGAGCATACAAGTTGTGTGGCAAAGTTTGTGCTTCTAAATTTTTAGTGTCTGTAACTACTGCATACCCCACCAGATTTTTCCTGTAGGACCCCTTCTGCATGAGCCATTCACGTAATATGTCACCTCAGCATTGTCCAAGGGCATATCTGTAAGATCTTGTCTAGGTAAAGCTAACTGTTTATATGAGGTTGACTCAGCAGTATGGTCATACATGAAAGATGTCTAGCAGGAGAAAGGTATGCAACTTTTTCTTGTGGCAGAATTATTGCAACTGCATGAGGCATTCTCAATGTGAAAGGGTGGAATAACACCATTGAGGCTGAAGCCTGTACTGCCATTGCTGCTGCAACTACTGCTTGTACACAGTGAGGCAAAGATTGCACCACTGGGTCTAACTGTAATGAATAGTAAGCTATGGGGCATTGCTTATCCCCATGTTGCTGCTTTAATACTGATGTCATGTACCATTGCTTACAATCTATGGTCTAAAAACGTTTGTGATAACTTGGAAGTCTTAAAACTAATGAAGAAGCTATTAACTGCTTCAACCTGCAGAAAGCCATTTCTGCTTTTGTTTTTCATTGTAAAATAATTTGGTACCCAGTTCCAACAAAAATTAGTTGTACCTAGGAAAGACATTATTTCTTTTTAGTTGTTGGTTTGGGTGCTTGCAAAATTGCTGTTTTTTTCCTTTCTCTTTTCCCACTATTTAGTATTTTACCTTTACTGAATATCACATATTCCAGGTATCTAACCTGTTTTTTTTTTCCCAAAGTTTGTAACTTACTCTTGTTTACTTTGTGTCCTTGTATTACTAAAAATTTTAACAATGCTACTGTATTCACCCTGCACTGCTGCTGGGTGCTGCTAAAGATGTCATTTACATAAAGTAGTACTTGGCTGCCCCTGGTGGAGAAAACCCTGCCAGGTTGCTAGCCATCTCTTGTGCGAATATCGTTGGACTTTCACTATATCCCTGTGGTAGTCGGGTGTAATATACCTTTTGCCCTGAAATGTAAATGCAAACCAATGCTGGCTGTCAGGGTGGATAGGTATTGAGAAAAATGCATTGCTAATATCTACCACAGTGAAATATTTCTCAAATCATTTAATAAGGTATGTGGGTCTGGCATACTGCATTATTCACAGCTTATAAATCTTGTACCATCTGCCATTCCCGTTTGCTTTTTCTTAACAGGAAATAGGGTGTATCACATGGTGAATCAGGAGATTCTACCAGTACTTTTTTGAGTAATGCTGCTTATTATAGGCTTAATTTCTACTTTTGCATTCTTTCCCAAAATGTATTGTTTTTTCTGTGGTCTAAAAGCTGACTTTGGGGTAATTGTAACTGGTCCTGCTGCTTGAATAAGCCCTACATTTGACTTGCCTGTTGACCACAGAGTTGTTGGAATTTTACACAAGGCCTTTTCTTTTCTTTTAATAAAATGCTAATCAGCTGTCCTTACTAGATTGCAAGTGTACAGCTGTATGTGTCTGTGTCAACCAATTCAGTTTTGTTTTCATATCCCTTGTCCTGACATTTTTAAATCAGTCTGTTTTCCCATTTTGTTACCTTTTTTTCTAAGTCTGCCCATTTAAAACTTTTGTTTTTGTCAAGCTGACATGTGGCAGTCTATTGGACTTATACAATCTCATGAACTCCTGAGGTAATGAACAGCTTACTACACTGTTTCCCTCAGTATCCCAGCATAAAGTTTGTAATATTAATTTGTCAGCAGGATTTTTACTTATATTTTTTATTAGGTCCTGGTGTGCTACAGTAGTATGGAGTACAATGTAACCAGTGCTGCTGATCAGTGTCAAGGGAGGGTACCTTACTGATGGCTACGTTTATCAGTTCTTTGGTTACTGCCCTGGACCAATCATAACTAGGTCCTGGCTGTACCAATAATAGGCTTCACCCTCTGATCACACCACAAGAGCATTCATTCGTCTTTGTGCTTCCATACCCTGCATGGTAGGAACTACTGCTATGCCAAATATCTGCACAAGGTCTTTTCCCAGTAAGTTTACTGGATATTTTTGCAGAAACTACAATTTTACTTTTCTGAGTCATACCTGAAACAGGGTCAGTTATTGCTATATTATGGGAAAGTGGTTCCCTGTATAGCTGTCTATTTGCTGCTTTTACTAATATATAATTAGGTGATTTAGAATGTTTTGGTAACTTGGAGGGTGTATCAAAGTCCGTGGCTCCTGAGTCACACAGGAATTTGACCTTTCTTCCCTCCACCAGAAGTGTTACTTCTGGTTTTGTATTTGCTAGGTAGAGCTCCAGGCTCAACAATGCTAAATCTAAAATTTTATTTTCATTTTATTCTTTACATCTGTTTGTACTTGCTCTATTCCCTCTACTACATTCACATTTTCTTTTTCTTTATTAACCTTTCCTCATGATTTTGGTTATTATCACTATTATATAGTCAGTCCACATCTCCTTTATCTTCTGTTATTGCTTTCTTATTTTGTTTATAGTCCCTAGCTAGATGCCCTTTTACCTGACTGTAATACAAATACTTCAGCTCCGTCTTCAACAGTGAAGACTTGTGCCCTTTTTCTTTTTACTATTAAAGTGTCTTTCAGTACGTCTAGCATACTCAAGTAAGGCTTGCAGCCTGTTTGTTCAGTGATTTATCATATGCCTTGTAATAAAACTACTAACAGAGGCAATGCAACCTTTTAAAATGTATATATATATATATTTTTTTAATTGTTATTTTAAGCATTTTAATAATCTAGCATAATATCCATCTACTGTCTCATTTTCCTGTTGTAGGCATTAATTAATGCAAGTCCAGTCTACTCTAAGTTTTCATTTTCAGAGATTCTGTCTGTTAGACCTTTTACTCTGTTGTCTAAAAATGTTTCAGAATTTTTAAGCTTTTGTTTTTTTTTGCCTGACGCCCTGCATCAGATTAAAACTTGTTTAAGGAGTTTAACTAGTGAAAGTTTATCTAGTTTACTATCAAATTTATAGTTGTTAACACATTTTGCAAAATATCTCACATTATCTGCTCTCTGTAATTGCATATATTTTGCATCTTCTGTCACGTGACCCTTTAGTGCATTCATTTTCCATGTCTCTGAAAGAGAAAAAAAAGGAAGAGAGAGAGAGAGAGAGAGAGAGAGAAAAAAAACAACAGAACTGTTACGTAACCCTTTCTCTTGTACCACGTGGTATCTCTATTCCCGTATTCACAGTAGTGTCTAGAATGACTGTTTACTTTGTTTTGCTTTATTTCCTGTTCTATGACTCAAGATACAATACTTGACTACCTCTCCCTGCTATCACAAACCTTAGCAATAGCACAGTGTAACCTGGTCCCTGATCTAAAACAAAAACAAAGAGAGGAATTCTGCTTACCCGAGCCTCCTGCTTATGTTTGATAGGCTTTTAGGACCCAGTTTTCCCAGATCAGATAAGTGGACAGCCTCTTTAGGCACGACAATTCAGTCGGAGGTCTTTCCTTCTTCTAGACTTCAATACCACCTATATATTCTGACCTGTAGCAATTCCGTCCGAAGGACCAAGATGTTAAATAAATTTGTTAGAGTCAGACTGTAAAAATCATTGAGTTATTCAAACACAATGTCAATTAATAACAAACAATAATGCAGGAGCAACTCAGATATCACTAATGTACATTAGGAGGCAAAAAACCATACACAAAGTTTGTATAGAATTTTGACTGCTTTATTGACCAAAACACATTGGTTATATACATTTCATTATCAGTTTTGCCCACCTTACTGGTGTGGTCAGTGACAGGGTCTTTACATCATAGTTATTCATAAAAAGTGCTGATTTTGTGTTTTTCAAAAAGTCCTTTTCCCATGAGAATGTTGCAGCCTTGCAGACAGCTGGTCAGTCACGATGACCTCCTGAGGATGTAGCCAATTCAAGGTTCTCTGATTAGTTCAAATACAATAGATGTAAGTCTTCCTTAAAGCCTCCTTTTGTTTCTCTTGTCCCCAGCTCGCACTATCAGAGATAGTCTGGTGGAGGCAGGAAAGAGGACATACATGCAAACAGATTTATTATTTTCCAACTTTGCAAAATAATCTTTACTTGAAAGACATGAGCCAGACTGCATCTGCAAGCTGCCAAGGTCAAATTTCTGATTACACTGCAGCTTGTACTTCAAGCAATAATATGCAGGTTTATTTTTACTGTTATTCTAGTAAGACAGAATTAAATGCATTAAGTACATTTATTCCTAACTAAAGCACACATTTCTCTATATATTTGATCATACAACTTATATGTGTTTGGATGATTAAATACACATCTTCCTAAGCAGCACACATTGTAAATATATTTTTCTAGGCAGCATGTATGTAAATATATTTTCTAAGCAGCACACATTGTAAATATATTTTTCTAGGCAGCATGTAGATTTTTCTAACACAAGACAAGCCATCCATGATTCTGATAGCACCGGATTGGCCTCGACAACACTGGTACCCACTACTGAGGAGTTTGGTCCGAGAGCCTCCATGGCCTCTGCCTTTGATTCCACACCTTTTGTCTCAGGAGGGCAATCACTTCCTCAATGTCAGGATTCAGTCTCTGCATCTAACAGCCTGGCATATTCTGTTTTAGATTCTGGAGGTTCTCAGCTTCCACAACAAGTTTTGAATGTTATTTTGGAGGCCAGGAGGCCTAGTACAAGGAAAGTTTATGCTGATAAATGGAGGAGATTTTTTATTTGGAGCAAAGGGAAGGACTTTGATGTTTCCAAGCCTAATTTAAGTGCTTCCTTACAATATCTTACTGAGTTATTAGACAAAGGTTTGTCCTTCTCCTCCATAAAGGTTCATGCTGCAGCCATTTCGGCTAATTATGACTGTGACCCTCCTTTATTCTCTCATCCTTTGTTTAAACAGTTTCTCAGAGGGGCAAAGAACATAAGACCCCCACGTAAAGCTCCTACTCCTGCTTGGGATCTCAATTTTGTGTTGGAAAAGCTTACTCTACAACCTTTTGAGCCTGCAGCTACTGCCGAGTTAAAGTATTTGTCATGGAAAACTGCTTTTTTGTTGGCCATTACTTCTGCAAGAAGGGTTTCTGAATTACAGGCCCTTATGGCAGTGGAGCCTTTCTTGATTTTTCATAAGGATAGGGTGTCTTTGCATACTAATCCTTCCTTTATGCCTAAAGTGGTTTCTAGTGTGGCCTTAAACCAAACTATTCATTTGCCTACTTTTTATGCAAATCCTCAAAATAAAGGGAGAAGATTTTGCATACTTTGGATATTCACAGGCAGTTGCGTTATTATTTGAGCAGAACCAAGGAGTTCAGACAGTCTCAGCAGTTGTTTGTTTCTTTTGCTTTGGGTTCACAGGGTAGACCTGTTTCAAAACAAACTATTTCTAAATGGATTGGGTTTTGTATTTCTTTTGTTATTCCCATCATGGTAAAGAGATTCCGACTGGAATCAGACCTCATTCCACTAGAGCTACTGCAACTTCTACTGCCTTTCTAAGGGGGGTAGCTACAAAGGATATTTTGGAAGCAGCCACTTGGAGTTCAGTACATACTTTTTCTAAACATTACCACCTTCCTCTTTATTCTAAGTCTAGGGCTGGATTTGCCACTGCAATATTACAGGGCATTTTAGCAGCCCCTAATGCTTTATGATTTTTCCAACCTCCCTTTCCCGTTGCTTTGGGATTCTACCCATAAGTAAGGACTGCAGCAATGTGAGATGAAGAACATAGTACAGTTTTGTACCTACCATAAATGTAGATGTTCGAAGATCCACATTGCTGCAGTCCAGTTTTCCCTCCCTCCTTCCCCTCTGTAGCTTAGCATGGTTATATGGTTTGGGTGATGGCTGTAGTTGGGCATATCTTTTGGGAAGGTACTCTGTTTTTTGGCTGTGGCATTTCTTTTAGGGCCTTCTGACATCTGGGGCAAGAAAAGACTGAGGATATGACGTCGGTCATGCGCTTTTATACCCTGACGCTCTGATGTCAGGGCTGTGCGCCCATGACCGACGTCAGCCTAATACTTTGGTATTCGGGCCGACCGAGGACAGCGGACTACCCATAAGTAAGGACTGCAGCAATGTGGATCTTCGAACATCTACATTTATAGTAGGTACAAAACTGTACTTTTCTTTCTTAGCCAGTTGCTATAAATCCCCCATCTATGATCAATATAAACTATTCCTTGCAAACCAATGGTACATGAAGCATCTCTCTCATATTAAAGGTCTTTTACTATCCCCGCAAACCAATGGGTACATGAAGCATCTCTCTCGTATTAAAGGTCTTTTACTACCCCACAAGCTTTGCTATCCCAGCTCTGTGCTTTCTTTCCCTGCTGCATAGTATCACATGACCAGCACTGCTTGTTTGTGTGTCTACATAGAAAGCAGGCTTGTTTTTCCCTCCTTACTTATAATTCTAAGTAACCTATCTTAACTCGGCCAGAGAAATCCCTGCTAAAAGTGAAGGGGTATTCCTGGAACAAAATGAAGGTCTACTGGCTGTCAACTGCAGAGAAATGAGAGGTCTGATTAGCTGTCTCCCCAGTCAGGGAATGAGTAGGCTGTATGGTGGTTGCCCTTGTTTGTAGGCAAATAGGCTAGCATATGTTACCCTGGAAGGAGGAATGAATGGGTTGACAGGATGCTGGCTGGAAGAGGCCATATGGTCATGTTTGCAGGTGTGAAGTAGAAAACCATGTATTAAGGAAAATATAGATGAGACATTTGCTACCGCACATTTCTGAGGGCAGCTGTTCTTCCAACCATCCATCCCTGAATATAATCATCATCCTTGGTTGTACTAGTTCCAGGACAGGGGCTGTACTTCTTGAAACTGCACCATCTGAGTTTGCCTCTTTTTAGGAACACTTCCCTTTCATCTTATTATAGTGCTGTCATCCAGTGGTGTTGCCAGAATTATTGTTCTCATCTCTGATGATGAATGGATAAGTTACTGGGGTACTGTCAAATTTAATTTTCTTAAAAGGCAACACTGCATGAAAGGGGTCTGGAATATGGCCATCTCTTAATAGAGAACACTAGCAGTATATGTTGAGTATGTGCCCTGAAGGTTAATGCTGTGAATTCACCACATGACTGTGTAACTTGTGAAGTACTGTATGAAGTTAACTGCATTGTACAAAGTAGAAATGCATTCCTATTGGACAAGCTGCACTGTGATTATGCTGAGTGCAAACAATAAGGGAGCCATGTTCTAAGGTGTTTTTATATTGACTGTACCATTCATCATGCTGCAGTTCATAAAGCCTCTTTCTGAAGTATATTGCATTAGCAAGCACTTGCCTAAAAATAACAAGAGATTTTTTTCACTTAGCAATAAAGAAATCCAGTATCTTGAATATAACCACAGGAAGCTTGGAAGCATTTGGAGGAGAAGTGTCCAAAGGAGACCTGTAAGCAGTTTATCTTTTACTTGCATCTATAAGTGGAAGTGATAGCAGCTTTGATACTGACTTTAGAATTTATTTCTCTGAAATCCTGTGATCAAAGTGTTGCCTTGTTTTGATGGCAGAATTCACCAGTTTGACTCTTGAAGCATTGTGAGTCAGCAGTTACACTTCAAATAATCCCAAGCTTTTTAGTGCAAATTAAATAAGTGGATTTTGTCATTGAGTTTGTAGTTTTGAATTTCCAGTTCCAAACAGTACTCCGTACATTGCATGCCTGCATCATATAAGGGCTGTTTTTATCTACTGGTTTGTTTTTTTATAACGCTTGCTGCTGCTGGTATGCAATTGCACTATGGCATCTTTTTCCACAAAACATGCTGACACTAATTACCTCTTAAACCAACATTGCTTTATCAGCATTTCTGAAACCGACTGATATGTTGCATGCCACACACATTAAAACCGGGTAAAGACCATTGGACGTCATCTACATAATGGAACAACTTCCTGTAATGTATGAATGAGATGTATGTAGTTCATGCTAACAGTACAGGGAATGTAGTTTTTGTAAATTGAGTCTCTTAAGTAATTTTATATGTTTAAACATAAAGTTTCTTACTGATTCATTTCATATCCTCCAACTTCACCACATGCATGTTTTTATGCAGGTGTACTGCTAATTATACAGTTTTTTTATTTATTTATTTATTTATTGACATTTGTTTACTGAGAAAGTCAGATTGGACCATGAGTACCCATTTTCAGCATAGGCCTACTCTTACTACATAGAAATGTAATAAAAAAAAGAAAATAGATACATGACAAATAATGAGAAAATATTAAATACTTGAAAAGGAAAAATAGTTAACAGATGAGTACAGTTTTGACATTAGGACATATTCAAAACAGTATGCATTGCTCAAGAATAGAGTACAAAAAATATAATAGTCGATTTTATATTTCTGCCTCTAGAAGGATATGTAGTGATGCTCATTGGAGGGGAAGTGGAATAGGGGATGAGCTAAGTAATACAGGTAGTAAAAAGTGAAAGGGAAAAGGAATAAGAAAAAAGACCATGAGAAGAATAAGAGAATGTGGAGAGGTGAGATAGGGATGAGTGACGTGTGAAGAAGAGAGGAAATCGATGAAGGCAAGCATGATGTGAATGTGGAGACGTACAAGGACGAGTGAAGTGCTGAGATGAGAGAGGAAACGGATGAAGAAAGAGACCTGGAATGAAGAAATGATGGAATAGATAATTGGAATATTCAAAGGAGATATGGAATTAGTTCTGAGGTAGGTGAAATTGGAGTGTAAGGAAGGAGAGGCATAGGATTAAGGGATTTAGCTTGGTTTAGAGTATATGCAGATCAAGATTTGGAGAGGAAATCTTTAAGTGTATGTTTGAAGGATGGCAGCTTGTCGTGCCCATAGCTGGCTTTTGGCACCAGTGAACCCTGTGGTCACTGGGGGGCCTTATCTTCATAATTTGTAACCTATCTGTCAAACTAACAAAAGGTAGTACGGTCATTTAATATTTTACCACTGACGTAATGCCCCTGGCTAAGTTAAACCATGCTGGTGGACATTCTTTCTACTGAAACTAACAACATAGCCAGCTTTGGGTGCCTGCAACACCCATGGCTGCAGGGGACCCCTTAACCATCCTTGACTGTCTAGGGGCTACACAAAAGTTGCTGCTGGTTGGGGAAAATAAGGAGGAAAATTTCCTAAACAAATTTCCCTTTAACCCGAGGGGGCTGTGATATGACCCTGTTAAGATAAAGCTGATAATGAACATGAGCAAAGTAAGCCTGGGGAGATCAGCAGCCCGGAGTGACTGATCTCCATGCAACCTTGAATTTTAGGAAAAGCAGATGCTCCCAATCTTCAGGGGTGGTTTTCTCTTTCAGGGAGTTTTATTAAAAAAAACACCAATACTACAACTCTAAACTTCTTTGGTGAAGAATTTTGCTCAATGCCAAAATTAACAGCAGACTAACATCTCAAAATCAGGAAAATGTTTTAAATATTACTGTCATTCACTTAAGTTAATAGAATAACACTTTTTGCATCAGCAAGCATTTTTGGACAATACCAGGTGTAAAACTCTGACTGGATTTACTGTCTAATCCTGAAAGGTTTACCAGCAAGCCAAACTTTTTTTATGAAGGACGGAGCAAAGTTATGGAAGCTCTCTGAAATAAGGGACAGTTGCTGGTATGCATTACTCATGAATGAAGTAAATATGAATGAAGTAAATAAAAATAACTTATTTGTGCTGCTGTTTGATGGCTGCTAAACAGCTGTTACAAATCTGGTGTGACAGTACCAGTGTTGCACAATGTATTGCCATTTGCTGAAATCTGTGTAAAACTAGTATTGCTTTGGCTTATGCTTGTGTGCACAGGCAGAAATGTTAGGACACACACACATTATTCTTCTGGGTATAAGTAAAAATGCAGCCAACAAATAATTACATTTCCAAACTAAGGCGTAAAGTACATCATAAAACATTCAGACACTTGGAGTTTCCAGTAGGTTGGCAGCCACCACTCCCCTGACTTTATAAATGGATACAGTGAGGCCCCTTAATCATCCTTGACTGTGTGAAAAGGGGTCAATGGTTGGATTGGGAAAAATGAGAGAACTGTATTATCAGATTACGCTTTTTAGCCTGAATAGGAAAATATTGTACCCTTGTTAGGATAAAGCTGGAAATGGCATCCTCTCTCAAACCCACCCATTCCAAAATCATCCCTGTTAACATGTGAGCACAGAACATTGATGTATGTTATGTGTGGGGAGACTGTGTGGTTATTATTACTTTAATTTTCATCAATCAGACTTTAGAGGTGTGCACATGAGGTCATTGTAGCTTGTGTTTGGGTTCAGGACAGTGTGGTCATTGTTTCTTTTACTTTTCTCACAGACCTCAGATGTGTGCAAAGATGTTTACTATAGCTTGTGTAGGGGCAGTGTACTGTCTAGGGGTAACAAAGTACCACATTACTGTAGCCATTTTTTTCACTTTCCTCACATTCATATATCCAGCATGTATACAGGTGGCTACCTTTGGAAGTCAGGTGAGAGGAGTAATGCTATGTATATGTATGTCAGCAGCCACTTGAAGTCTATAACTGTAGCAGTCTGAACCTCTGCTTTCATACCAGTCTAACATCGGAGGGCTACATAGGCAGTGGCTGTCTTTTTTTTGGAGGGGGGGCAGTATTCCCAAATAGGACCGGTGTATCCTCACAACAATTATTAGTTTATCGTGAGCTATTATTTTGTTAGCTTTGAACATTAAGCCTCGGGTACAACTTGGGTCATCTTTGAAAGAAGAAAAAAAAAAGACTGAAAATCTTTTCTCACTCTTAATTTTTGTTTAGGCCACATCAGATTAAAAGGTTGGGAAAATGCTCTAAAATGCATCCCAGAGCATTCATCACCCATATGGCTTCTCGTGGCACTGGCTTAAAATGTTTTACTCTGTTGTGTTGGTCAGAAAAGGTTTGAAATGATGAAAGGAAAATGAAAGCTGAAATGCAACACACTGAATTTCTTTCCTTGGTCATAATTTCTTTTCTAGCCATCTTTGGATGAAAAAAGCTGTATAAAAAAAAAAAAATCTAAAATGCACATCAAAGCATATAGAAAGTTATGGCATCTTGAAAACGTTGAAAAGTCAGGCAAAAAGAGAGAAAAGGAAGAAAAAAGTAATGTGCATGATATGGGGCACCAAAGATGGGGGGGCAGAGAGGGGAGCACTGAAGGATGTGTTTGGGGGGGCTGGAAGAGTAGGCAATGCCTAGGGCACCATTTCACCCAAGTCCAGCCCTGTGCATACAGTTGTAATGCATCATAATTGCAACTAAATGCCAGTAGCTGTGAATGTCTCTGTGATTTGGTCCAACATAGTGTGGTACATAAGTTGTAATTTAAGAACGTTGTAGCTACCAGTCAGTCTGTGCATATTACTACTAAAAGGTTGCTTAGGGAGGGGGTGGCAGTGACAAGTTTAATACTTCCCATGGTGCCCCCAACTTGACATTTGCTGGGAGCCCCCAAAATGCTAACACTGGCCCTAGTTGTGCCTAATAGTGGTAAAGAAAAGAAAACCAATTAGGCTCCCGCTTCTTGGCACGCTTTATTAAATAAAATAAACTTTATCTACTTTATAAAACGTTTTCATCTAACACTATGGTTAGACTTCTTCAGACAAACCGACAAACATTTGTTAAATAAAACAAGCTTATTTTTATAGCAGCCTTTGATTAGAAGCCCGCTGAAATTCAAAAACCTGACGTGGCTTCTTAAAGTGACAGTGCTGTTACAATTGTGAGATAATAAAATTTACTTGTAGTCACTAAAATGATTCAAGTTTATGAAATGTGTCAGTTTAACTTATTAACGAGTGCATATATAATAAAATATATAAATGTATACATAAAACTATCAACAATTAATTGATTAAAAGATAAAAATCATACGTGAATTAAATGTATGATTTAAAAAATGTATGATTTAAAAAACATTAGAAACTAGAATAAATGAGAAGTAAAAGCTTATATAAAAAGGAATTAGTGATGTACATAATAGTGGTAGGTTCTTCCATATTTTGGCTACAGCATGGGAATAGAGACTTTGTCTAGAAGTTTTATTGGGTTTATAGACAGAGAGGAGTTCTTAGTCTTCTGATCTTGGATGTCTGTTGGGGAGGTATGACTGAAGGGTTGGGCTAAGGGCTAGGCAGCCTGTAGTTTATATATGATTGTTTGTGTTATTACAAGTTGAAGGTAGCTGAGATGCTGAGGTAGGTCAAGCCATGTGAGTGACTGGAGAGCAGTACAGTGATGTGAGTGATGAGGACCAGTGGTAGCAAACTTCATAATTTTATTATAGTATGTTTCTAGTTGTGTTTTTAATAAAGTTTGCAGGTTAATAATGATTTGAGCATCATAGAGGAGATTAGGTAAAACACAGGTAATTGCAAGAGTAGTTTTAGTGGAGTTACCCATAAATTGCTTGTTCCTGTAGAGGATTGAAAGTTCCTGGTGTGTCTTTTAATTCCATTTTGGATATGGAGTTTACATTTCAGATCATTATCTGTAGTGATGCCTTAGTAGTTTTTGTGGGCGACTATTTCTGTATTCAAGGAACTGGTTTTAAATTTTTTAACAGGGACAGTCATTTTTGATGTAAATAAAAGCAGCGTAGTTTTTTAGGGTTAAGTAAATGATGGGGTTTAATAAGTCACTTCTAGATGGACAAGTTTGTGTTATTAGCTGAAGATGTTGAATGTTATTTGAGGTACAAGTGACTGTAGAATCATCAGTGTATTGAATGAAGGGACTTTTAATTGGAGTAAGTATGGAGATCATTGATAAAAGTTTCAAAAAGAAAGGGACCGAGTATGGATCCTTGCGGAACCCATGGTACTGGCTAAGAGGAGGACTGTTTCCATTTTACCAGTTGCTGCCTGTTTGATAGGTAACTCTAAAACCATTGAAGTGAAGAGGGTGAACACCATTGTTTTGGGGGGGGTGTAGGTGGCGCACTGCATGAGCCTGTAGCTAAAGCTACACTAACTACAAAATCACCCATTAGGGCACTACCCTCACAGCACTTTTCCAGGATTATAAATGATGAAAACTTGAAAACAAATGTAATGCATACCTTACAGTGTTCCAACTGTTAAACATGTAAATAAAGCATTTGCATATTAAAGTAATCAATATAAATTATAGTGTTATATTGACAGAAATATACTCCCCTAATCTTACAGAAACTATCTTAAAATAGAGCTAGGAAGATTTAAAAAAAATGCATCCTCCATACAGAAAACTTGGCTAATATAATACAAAAAGAACAAACAATGAAGAAAAGAATATTTAGAAATGTAATAAAAAAAAAAAAGCCCTAACAGAAAAAGGACTACCACATCCATACCATCAGCAACATGTTTGAATCTACAAATCTCTTCAACATTAAATATTTTACACACATAGCACCTTAAAATAAGTCACTTAAACTACCCACTCTTCCCCAAACAAGTGCACATATCAGCACTTCAAAACATAATGTAAAGGAGCCCCAAATTATAAAAAGTTGCACTTTAAAGTGATTCACAAGTCTGTATAACTTTGCATGAAGTTCTGCTTCAGCCAGCAACTTGATGTAACCCTGCAACTCTATTTGCCCCAGACCCTGTAAAGCAAAGCAATGCTTGCATACCCCTACTGTGCTACTCCAGGACTAAAATGGAATACTACTCCCAACATAATTTCCAGACCCATCCAAGTTAACACAACAGTAGAAAAGAAAAAAACTCTCCTTATTTCTACCCTTCCATAAGGACTCCTCTCCTCAAAAGGAAATGAGCCTCCAAGTGGCACATTTCCACCCAAAGAAAAAAAAAGGCCAAAATTATGTCAGATAACTGTCTACGAATCCTGACCCTAAAGAAATACTTACAAAAACCTTAGTACTACAGTTAGTATTTTTCACAAAGGAACTTGGAAAAAATGTAAACACGCTAAAATGAAAGAGCCAAAGCCTGTGTAAGGCTACCACCAAAAATGGCTACAATGAAAATGAGTGGTCTAGGGTTTAATGTGTTTATCTTTGATTGTATGGTTAATGAATATATTCTGTGGCTTCTTATATACATGTATGTGTAATGTATGTTTATAATGTCTGCGTACATACACAGGCAAATATGCATCTAGCTGTATGTGCATGTATATACACACTAATGATAGCACCATAGAGACAAAATTTAATGGCTGGAGTACAAATATGGTAGATGCCACCAAAATATGTGATGAATCAATGGTGTTTGAATCCCACCACTGCCACCAGACATGTGACTTACTGGAGTTGCTGGCCTTATCGAGCTCTGTTTTTAATAAATATAATGGATGGATAAGATATGTATCCCTCCCAAATGCAGTTTGGCATTAAGAAGCCTAAAAATGTTCCACTGGCAACTGTTATGTATACAATGGGAGACTGGCCTTAAGTGCTTGTAGTAAATGTAAACTACTGCTTTGGACTATGACTCATCACACCCAAAATCAGCCTTAGATCACCAGTTACACAGCAGTGTTGTAGCTAATGTCTGAGCTCAGTGTTATCTGATGTAGACTTAAGTAACCAAATATTTTTTTTTATTCATACATGCTTGCAGTGTTTTGCAGGATGTATTGCTAATACCTCTGCATAAACAGTACTCCATTACTGTTTGCGTGTTACACACATTCACTATTCAGGATACTGACAACAGTATCTCCTCTCCTGAAGACTCTTACAGTAAACGAACCAGAATTGAGTTATTCTAGGTGTTAAAGCAGTCTACCTTCAAAAGCAGCTTATACCAGCATCCTCACCATTGCTACATGGATAACAATTGGTAGTATAAAAAAAGCTAATTGCCAGCATCTTCACCATTAGTTAAAAGAAAAAACAAAGAAAAATAAGTTTTAGGACTGAAAAAAATGAAATTCTGTTTTTAAAGATCTGATTGCACATACAAGGTTGTATTGCAATTGAGCAATGGAAAAAATAAATAAATGACTCTTATGGCTGGACATAAAATGATATATATGGATATACTGATGACAAAAATCTACTAACTCCAGCTGTTGTTTTTATTCCTACTTACTTAGTTTAGATGATTGATGCCACTGGATAAAAATTAAGTCCACAAACTATATGGTCCAGAAATCCTTTTGGTTATCTGCAATTAGCATTTCCCAAAGCCAAATAGCAGCCGCTCTGGTTTAGTAAACTCTACAGAGGTTAAATTTCCCAATCTAAGTAACAATTCCTAAAAGATACAATGATAGAAGCAGCTGTGGTTCAGTACACTCCTTGAAAGTTTTTTTGTTTTGTTTTTAAATCACAAATAGAATCTTTTCTACGCTCATCATATTGATCACTGTTGCAGTAGCCTCAGCTGTATGGGCTATATCCTGCCAAGGATATAACAGCAGACCAAGTTACAAAGCTTCAGTCTACTGCCCACGTACCCAAACTGGCTGGCAACTCAAACTAAGCTGAATAAAAGACATATCTGGGCACGAAGCCCTTCAGAGCTTTACTAACTTAGAAAAGTAATCTCCCTGTCACTTTTAAGGAACAACAGTCTGTTTGTGCTGTTCCTTTGCTGGGCTGATAAGTTCCCTTTGGTGAGGGGCAAAACTTCCAGTCAGTATTTTTTATTAATATTTTCATCTTCATAAAAGTTATTTTAAGGTTAGGAATTTGTGTTTTAATTGTGACAAGACTGTACTGTTCTTTTAATTGGATGCATTTTCTGTCAGTTGTTTATAGTAAGTGAACCATTTTTTAGGTAGTTATGGGGTTCAAGTGTTTAAGGGCTTTTTACTGTTTGTAAAAAAAAATAAATAAAAGTAAAAGTGACTTTTAAAGATTGTGTGTTTAATGGCATTCACTGCTTGTTTTCCATGGGAAAGAGGTGCCATTTTTGACTTGACTGTAGTACAATCGGTCCTTTTTCTAGCGCCACACACACACAAAAAAAAGTTAAACAAATTGCCTTTGCCTTTACAGCAGGCTAGCAGTTTGCCTCAGCCGCAGGTGATTGACTCTACTGTGGCCATCTGTTTCACCTTGGAGTACTAGCTTTTTACCCTGGATCTCCCTGGTGTACCACCTACAGCTACTATGGACCTGGGGTTAGCCATTTACTCTGCTGCTGTTGGGGAAGCCACACTTGTCAGTCTTGGGAGATGAAACAGGGAAGGTTCCCCTGTTTTGTCAGAATGTTGTGCCCATTGCAGGGGAAGCTGCTTCTGCCATTAATAACACTGCTGGTCCCATTTTTTCCTGTCAGAAAGAAATAGAAAACTAAGCATGTATGTACACCACCTCAAATTTCCTTAACAGGAGTAATTTACTATGTCTGGCTGAGGGTTTAATTCAGGCTATTGATCCTTCTTGTAAAGCAGTTTCTAGTAAAAGAAAAAGGGATTCTTCCTTTCCTGAGGAGATTCAAGATTCTGAATCTGGAAAGAAGAATGGAGAGGGGGGGGGTGTTTTCCTCTGATTTCTGATTCTGAGTCAGAGAAAAGCTCATGTTTGACTTGCTCTGTGTGGGGTTCTATTTCACTGAGACTATTTCTGGAATGTGCCAGTGTGTTCAATGAAGAACACTGAGGTTTCTCAGTCATCCAGAAAATACTGTTAAGCTGTTAGAGGGAATTTCTAGAGCCTGCACCGCTGCTGCATACTTAATTCCAATCTTACCCTTTTTGATAAGGATGGGAAGATTATTGATAACTATGGTGAAAAAAGTGTATGCTTTTAGAACCTTGATTATCAGAATTTTGAGTTGTCAGGCTCGTATGTTAAGGTTTGTTCTAATTGTGAAAGTATGAATAATGGTTTATCTGCAGTATATTCTTGTGAGAAAAAAAAAGCTTTAAATTTAATTAAAACTTAATTTTCCCATTCTTATCAAAAAGAAAAGGATTGGAATTGACCAATTGCTGAGCAGCAGAAGGATTAACTAAAGCTATAGCCACCGAGTCAGGTTTGGGAAGAGTGTACCTCTTACCGATCCTTAAAACTCTGTATAAAAGTCCATTTAAAGGAATGGCTCTGCTCCTGCTCTATACTGTCCTTGTCTTTCCCCTAGCTCTCCTTAAACTCTCATAAATCCATATAAAAAAACTCCCCTGTGCTTCATACATTGATGAAAACTGTACATCACAACCTCTGTCTCGATTGCGTTTAAACTTTTATCTAACATGATCTTATTAGTTTACTGCATTCAGTACAACTCTCTTCACACGATAATGTGTGAATCCATGTCTGTCTTCACTAGTATATCTGAAACTAAACACCCCATAACAATCTTAGACTCACGTCAACAACTTATTTCATTCTGTCACACTACCATGTTGCCTCTCATTTATGTAAATATTTGACTCTGTACCCACTTTGTACTTTTGAAAATATTTGACTTGAAATACAGAATTATATTTGAAGCACTAAGACATACTGCGAGAAATGAAAGTTCTGCATATATATTGCAATGTAAAATGTGATCTGTGCCTGGAGCTTTTCTCCCTGGGCCTCTGCTGAAAATGGGTACATTCCCACACTGAATATCCCTAGTGAACAAATGTCAAATAAAAGAAAAATACATATTTTTTGTCCAAGTCACTACTTATTGTTCACAGTATGCATGACTTTGTTAATGCTTCTTTAAGGGCTATAACCAAGTGTGCTATTTTGTGGTTTGCATGGCTGCATTCTCAGAACCTAAGAGATGATAAAATATTTTAAGTTCTCCTTTGAATAAAGATTGTTTTTGATCCATCTGTTGCAGTGGTAATAAGAAAGTTTAATGAAAGGAGTAAGCTGTTACAGGGAATATCTGAAAATGTTCAGCCCTTGTTTCCCAAATTTTCCAAGGGATTTTCTAACTCCTTGCCAAATATTGGTAAGAAACAAAATACAATCTCAACAAAGCATAGGTAAGGAGACATTTAAAAAATGGCAAGGGGGTTCCAAGAAGAATTATGTTAATTTCCCAAACCAAGGACAGTCCAGTAAGTCAGAATGACTATTTAAGATGCCCACTAGTAGATGCTTTTTATTCCAGACGCACAGAATCTCCACTTTTCTCTTTGGCAGCAAATAGTTTGACAAATGGGTTCTGAATATCATTCATCCAGGTTACAGATGGCATTGGGAGGAAATTCCTCCTTTCCAGGGTGCAAGTCCTCATCTCTGAGACCAGAATCCGTTTCCAGCAGTCCATCACAAGCTGTCACAGGGAGTGAGGAAAGGAGTTTAATTCAAGGATGTTTTTAGTGCCAAAGAAGGAAAATGCTTGGAGACCAGTTTTGGATCTTTTTTTCCTAAACCTGTTTCTGATGGTATCCAAATTCAAAATGATGTCCCTTCACAGCCTATTGCCTCTTCTTCCTCGTTCAAGTTTCCTGATAACACTACATTTAAAAGATGCATATCACATTCCTCTACCCAGACTTCAGATGTTTCTTAAGGTGTGTGCGCCCAGATCACTTTCAGTTCTTTGCTATACCCTTTGGAATATCCATTGGACCAAGACTATTCACAGTGTCTTACTCCAGTTATAGCTCATTTCAAGCTGCAGCGCATCTACATATATATCCATATTTAGACAACTTGTTTTTCTTTCCTCTGGGTGAGAGATCTCTTTCATAAGCTGGAATTCAAAGAAAACACTCAAAAGTGTATTTTGACTCCTTCACATAGGATTGTGCTCCTTAGGTGTCAGCTGGACACCTCAGTTCAAAGAGTTTTTCTTCCACAGGGGAAAAAATGGATCTATATCCATATTCCCAGTTCTCCACTAGAGTTTTCATTAAGACCTTTTCCTCTTTCTTATCTTACTTTATCCAATCTGCTCTTCTTTCTCTACCCTCCCTTTATATAATTTACTTTATCCTACTGCTCTTCTTTCTCTACCCTCCCTTTATATAATTTACTTTATCCTACTGCTCTTCTTTCTCTACCCTCCCTCATTATATAATTTACTTTATCCAATCTGCTCTTCTTTCTCTACCCTCCCTCTTTATATAATTTACTTTATCCAATCTGCTCTTCTTTCTCTACCCTCCCTCTTTATATAATTTACTTTATCCAATCTGCTCTTTTTTTTTTTCTCCTCCCTCTAGATCACTTCATTCCTCCTCTACTCCTATCTTCTTTTTCTGACCTTGTATATAGCGATGTACTATTCTTTGGATTATATTTATTTTTCTTATCAATTGTATCAATAAGTTTGTTTTGCTCTTTATATTGTGAATTTGTCTCTATTTGTATGTATTTGTATGTTTTGTTTGGGGCTTTTCCCCTCGGGTCTCCACTGAAAATGGGTAATTTCCTACCAAGTTGAACTAACCCGGTTAACAAATGTGAAATAAATAAATTAAATCTATTTCTAAGATTTTTCACTTGGACTTCAGTTTTTGAGAGAAAATCTCAGGATCTCGAATCTTATGGTATCTGTTTCTCATGCTAACTCTGGCAAGATTCCACATGAGAAAGATGTACAATGGTATGCAAAGTCTCTCTTGTTCGAGCATTTAAAATCCCTTGTCTTTTCAAATCCTAGTGCTGGGGTTTGACAATAGAAAAGTTATGTGGTGGCATTAGCAAATCTCCTTAAATTTGGGTCTTCCATTATCTCTCCCTGTTTCAAACCAATCGGTCATTTCAAGCACCTCATACTTTGCTTGGGGAGCAGTTTCAGGAGGGATAATAGTGCAAGGTGCTTGGGACACCTAGAACACATGGAAGCACATAAATATAAAATAGATGCTTCCCTGATCAAGGCACTCACGTCTCTGAATCCTGTGGTCCCCAGTACATCTTAAAGTGGTTTCAGATATTACCACAGTCATTTGTTACATCTACAAGCAGGGGGTACCAGGCTGTACCCAATTTGCAGAGTAGTCATACTAGCTTGGGTTGCAGCTTCTCACAGCACAGTCTTACTCTCTCTACATGCATTCTTCATTCGTCAATGGCTACATTTCTGGCAGTCAGGCTAAGCAGATCATAGCAGATTCTCACCTATGCAAACTAGATTGGGGGTCTGCCAAAATATTATCCATCTGTGGGGAGTTCCTCTAGTAGACCCATTTACCACCTCTCTAAATAATCATCTGGAAGATTCTGTTCCAGGACTCCTGGAAGACAAATGCTGTTCTTTTCTTTTCCTTGGACAGGGGTATTCCTGCATGATGTTCTTTGTGTTTCACTGTTGCAGTCATTACAGTTGGGTTATCCTGCTGGCAGGCTACACTCAGTCAGCCTGAATTCCAAAGTCTAGGTCCGGCGTCGGATGCTGTCGCCTCTTCCCTGATGTCAGTGCACCAGGGGTATGAAAGATGCAGCTGACGCCATTTTCTTCAGTCTTTCTTGACGCGCGGTGCCCAAAGCAAAAGCAATTCACAAGTGCCGGTCAGCCGACTCCTGAGATTTTCGTGTTCGAATTTCAGATCCAAAGTCTTCACTAAAAGCTAAGTACCCCTTTGGGGAAACTTTTTTCTTGCTCCAGACCGATGTCAGAAAAAGTTAATTGCATTTCTTGTGGGAAGCAAATACCTCATAAGGACTTTAATTCTTACTGTATTCCTTGCCTAGGCCCTGAACACGAAGTTGCTAGTTGTCGGTTTTGTGCTAGATTTAACCAACGCACTATTAAGCATCTGTACGATTTTGCATTTCACTATTTTGGCAAAAGATTTAACTATACAATGTCGTCGGATAGCCATCCGACTACCGGAATTCACAAACGCAAAGAAAAGGACAGGCATCCGAGGTTCAAAACCGACGAGGCTTCTTTTAAGCCAGTTGCTGGTTGTCAGTGAGGCACCTTTGCAGCCCCTGATGACCGCTACTTTAGACTCGCAGGCTGCTACCAACACCCACGTGGAGTTGACCAGGCCGCTGAAAACTCAAGGTATTGGACCTTTGGAAACTATTCCCTCAGATGAGTCCGGAGCCGCTGAGCAGGCATCGGCTTCTGAGGGTGTTTTCAGACCTACTCAATTATATGTTAAAACGACTTCAGCTTCAAAGGCAAAGACTAAAGCACCTTTAAAGACAAACAAATACAACAGCCTCATGGACAGGCCTCCATGCCTAAAAAACAGATGCTCAAAATGGCCTAATTACTTTGATCAGGGGTTCCCATTCCCCTCCTGATAACAGGCCTAGGCAAGAGACAGAATATGAATCTTCAGATCAGGTTTCCATTTCGTCTGATTCCTCTTCTGATCAGGAATACTCTTCCTCCCTATGAGGATTCTGATGCTGAAGAATCTATCCCTTCAGCCTCTCCTCCTGAGGATTGTTCTTTTGGAGAAACTTTACATACCATGAGGGAGCATTTCACTAGGAGAGCCAGAATCTAAGAAAAGGCTCAGAGACTTCCTTTTACTACCACAACACAGGCCCCTAGCTATTCCACCTGTGTTAGACATTGTAGATGTATTTTCAGAGTCCAGTCTGACCCCTGACTCCTTACCTCCAGCTCCTGTTAAGCCGGACAGGTACTACAAGGTTCCTGACTCTCATAAATTCCTTTTCAGAAACCCTGCTGCTGACCCAGAAACTATCTCTCAACGTCCCAAAGGGGTCAAGCTTCCACTGCAAAAAACCCTACTCCCTCTGACAGGGATTCTAGGGCACTGGACAGATGGGGAAAAAAGATTTACACTTCTGCTACCATGGCTATAAGGGCTTTAAATTGTCAGTTTCATATGCTCAAATATCAGCTATATATTATATCACTGCTTAAACAGAAAATGTTGATAAATTCTGAATGTGCAGAAAACAAAGAAATGCAGGATTTATTGCATGCAGCTGAACAAGTTGGAAAGCATACTTTGCAATGTGGTTTTGATTCTCTGGAGGCCCCCTGCAGGGCCACAGTTACAGGTTATGTCATTAGGAGGCATGCTTTGTTAAAGGAACAAAATCTACCTGATCATGTTAAAGCAAAATTATTAGATGGTCCTTTACAGCATGATGCTTTGTTTGGTGTTGAAGCAGAAGAGGTGTTAAAGAAAATGGAGGACAAAGCTAAATCTATGCAAACAGTCAAGGATTTCTTACAGGTACAGCCACCAAGATTTAGCAGACACTGGCCTACAAAGAATTGGTTCTTTCCAGTTTCAGACAGGCCACAAAGGGGCAGATACAAACACCCTAGAGGCAGATCCCAGCCCCAAGGTTCATACAGGTCTAAACAATGGGGTGCTTCTACCTCCAAAACTGGAGAAGACAAATCACAGCCATACAGAAAACAGTCCCAATGACTTCCCCCCCCTGCCTGCACCAAGCACTTACCTTCTGGCAGCACCTTTAGGGGGAAACTAGCACTTTTTTCTCAAAATTGGCACATAACCCAGGACAAATGGGTCTTGAACATAGTGTCACAAGGCTACAAGTTTCACTTCCATACCCTGCCAAGGGCAAACGGTTGGCCAGACCTGCCAAAATATCAATGGGCAGAGGCACAAAAAAAAGTCTCATCCCTCATGGACACGAAGGCCATTCAACAAGTACCAGAGCAAGTGCAGGGACAAGGATTCTATTCAAGACTGTTCTTGGTGCCCAGAAAGGACAAAGCCTGGAGACAAATACTGGACCTATCTATTCAAAACACATCTGGATATTCCAAAATTCAAAATGTTGACTCTGCAGCAGCTTCTGCCCATGTTGGGCAAGAAGGCTTGGCTTGTGACTTCACATCTAAACGAGGCATACCTGCATGTCCCAATCGGACAAACATGCAGAAGATACCTCAGATTCAAAGCTGGCTCAATGCACTATCCATTCTCTGCACTGCCCTTTGGCTTATCTACTGCACCCAGGGTCTTCACAAAGTGCTTGGCACCAGTAATTGCATACTGCAGACAAATAGGAATACAAATATATCCTTACTTTGACGACTGCCTCATTCAAGCAGAGAATAAGGACATTCTACTACAGCATGTGGCATTTATAAAGAGATTACTACCATGCCTAGGGTACACAGTCAATGAACAGAAATCAAAACTAGTACCCTCTCAAGAGATAATATTCCTGTGTGCAAGCTTAAATACAACTGCCCAGATGGCTTATCTCACACCAGACAAAGGTAACGGACTACCAATTTCAAACTGTTGGCAATAAAGGCCCAGTTATCTGCAAGAAAAATTCTGCAGGCTTTGGGCTTCATGGCATCCTGCATTCTACTAATTCCATATGCAAGACTGCATATGAGGAAACTTCAATGGTACCTAAAAAGTGTTTGGACTCAACATTACCACAGCCTGGAAACAATAGTTACTCTCATTCCCTGCCTGCAACAGGAGTTTCGATGGTGGGTGAAGGCTTGTCACCACAACAAGGGACAGCCATTCACTCTGCCCCCAGCCACACAGACATTAACAACAGATGCATCGGATTATGCCTGGGGAGCCCACATGGCAGGAAGATGTATTCAAGGCACAAAGTCCGCAAACCAAATGCATCTACATATCAATCAAAAAGAGATGCTAGTGGTTCAAAATGCCCTGACAGCCTTCAAGGACCTGCTTCATCCGGGACAACTACTGATAAAGGCAGACAATACCACAGTCATGTGGTATATAAACAAGCAGGGTGGCACTCATTCTTACTCCCTTTGCAGACTAGCCATGACTTTGTGGGACACAGCATTGACTTACCAAGTACATCTGCAGGCACAATTCCTGCCAGGAAAGATAAATACTCTGGCAGACTAAGCAGAAACCTCATGGATCCCCACAGTTGGAAATTGGATCCACAAGTCTTCAGCATGGTAACAAGGAAATGGGGATGCCCGGATATAGAATAGATCTATTTGCTTCACCTCACAACTGCAAACTAAAGAGATTCTGCACAAGGACTTATCACAGACAAGCATGGAAAGGGGATGCCCTATCTTTCAGCTGGAAAAACCTAACAGTATATGCCTTTCCTCCTCTGCCTCTCCTCCCCTAGGTACTCCTAAAGGTCAGACAGGAGAAGCCAAAAATGATACTGATTGTCCCAGACTGGCCATGCCAGTACTGGTATCCAGTCCTAAGGAACTTGTCTCAATGCCCAGCCTGGACCTTAACTCAAGTGCCTCATCTACTGTCCCAGCAGAACACTCGGATCCTGCACAGCCAACTCAAGACCTTAAATCTGGCAGTACAGTGGATAATGTACTCATACAAAACACACCTCTCACTAAAGCGGTGGTGGATGTCATTTTGGAGGCCAGGAGGCCTAGCACTAGAAAATTCTTTGCTGGAAAATGGAAGAGATTCTGTGCTTGGAACCAGGCACAAGGAATTGACACAGCTGTACCAAATATTCCTGAGATTTTGCAATACTTGACTGAGATGCCTATCCTTTTCATCTATAAAAATTCATGCCTCTGCCATTTCGGCTCATTACAGTACAGAACCACCAATCTTTTCTCATCCTTTATTAAGGCAGTACCTCAGAGGGACCAAACATTTAAGGCCTCCAAGGAGATCACCAATACCTGCATGGGACCTCAGTTATGTCTTGGAAAAACTCACCCTACCTCCTTTTGAGCCAGCCGCTACAGCTGATATAAAGTTTTTATCTTGGAAAACAGCTCTGCTCCTAGCAATGACTTCTGCAAGATGAGTCTCAGAGCTACAGGCACTCATGGCTGTGGAACCTTTTATCATTTTATATCCAGACAGGGTTTCTCTGAGGACAAACCCGACATTTATGCCTAAGGTAGTGTCCAGTGTGGCCCTTAACCAAACTATTAATCTGCCTACCTTTTATCCAAACCCACAGAATAAGGGGGAGAGAATTCTGCATTCTTTGGACATACACAGACAGCTATGCTTCTATTTGAACAGAACCAAAGCTTTCAGAAAGACAGAGCAATTACTAGTGGCATATTCTGCAGGATCACAAGGAAAGGCCATCTCAAAGCAGACTATTTCAAAGTGGATAGGCCACTGCATTCGTTTCTGCTATTCATAACATAGCAAGCCAGTACCTAAGGGCATTAGGCCACATTCAACCAGAGCAGCAGCCACTTCAGCAACCTTCCTCAGGGGAGTACCAACCAAAGACATTTTAGAGGCTGCTACTTGGACTTCAGTGCACACCTTCACAAAGCAGCATCACTTACCACTCTACTCTAAATCCAGGGCAGGCTTTGCCACTGCAGTTCTGCAGGGCTTAATAGCCACTCCTAATGCTATTTAGCTCCAGCCTCCCAACCTTAGCTTTGAGATTCAACCCAGCTGTAATGACTGCAACAGTGAAACATGAAGAACATAGTACAGTTGTGTACACTTACCATAAATGTAGATGTTTGAGTGTATTCACTGTTGCAGTCCAGGTTACCCACCTGCCATCCCCTGTTTCTGTACTGGAACTTATCTGTACTTCTCTATTCTATACAACCTATGTGGTGTATTTGCTTGTAGATGAAGGCAAAATATATACTTTGGTGCATGCATGTTTTATTGATATATTTTAGCCTACCCTTTTGGGGGAACCTGACATCTGGGGCAAGAAAAACTGAAGAAAATGGCGTTGGCTGCATCTTTTATACCCCTGGTGCACTGATGTCAGGGAAGAGGCGACAGCAACCGACGCCGGACCTAGATTTTGGAATTCAGGACGACTGAGGGTAGCCTGCCAACAGGATAACCCAACTGTAATGACTGCAACAGTGAATACACTCTAACATCTACATTTATGGTAAGTGTACACAACTGTACTTTTTTCCACCCTTTTCAATGATATCCAGTGTACATCTGAACATCCAAAAGGAATCCTGCATGGTCATTGATGTGACTCCCTTTCTGGCCCAGGCAACCAAGGTTCTCCCTTTTGGAAATGGCCACGAGCAATTACCCCAAACTTGTACACACAGTGTATTTACTCGCACAGGATCAGGGGTGTTTGATACACACCCCACCCAAATCAACTTCATAGGACTGCCTGGATGACTGGGGTCTTAATTTCCTTTAGGCACCTGCTTGTAGAGGAAGTGCAGCAGGTATTTATGGAGACAAGAAAGCCTGCTAGTAGAAAATCATATTTTGGCAAGTAGAAAAGATGAATTCTAGTTGGTGCTAACAGCAACAAAACCAGCAGCCACTTAGGGCTAGATCTTTGGTTTTACAATAATCTTATGAAAAAAAAAAATACACCGGAATCTGTCTAATTCGAACCTCACCACAAGTGTTGAAAAAAAAAATGAAAAACAAACTAATGGTCTTAAAACTTAATTTATGAGCTCAGTCACAGTAATTTCCAAAAATTATGAAACCCAAGTAGTGTTCCAAAGCAATAACCCTTTATTTGTCACAGACAAGCCCTCATTAACAAAAAATCAGGAATATCTTAATGTTAAACAATATCAGCTTTTATGTACTTAAAAGCAGGTGTGAAAAAAGTATTTATTGTTTAAGTTTAAACTAGCCTATTCAAGGCAAACAGTATAAACAGGGCTGTAAAAGTGTATTTTAGAACAAGTACCCACCCCTCACACACTACAACTCATTAGATCAAACTAAATCCTAGTTAAGGAAAATACTACCTATTTGCAGCCCACATTCCAAAATCAGGTATTAGGAAAAGCATAAAATACACACAAGACTTTTAACTAAAATGGCTTTTGACCACATAATGCAGTAAAGCCATCATAAGGTTTGTGATGAGAACTAAAATCAAGAAAAAACACAGAGCCATCTAACCATAAACATAATCTAACTAGAACACTATAAATGTAAAAATACATCTGTCTAATAATGTCATCTAGTAAATATCCATCCATGTTTATTTGTGTCCATAAGAAACTATAACAGCTCAGAAAAAATGTCAGAGCTTTGTGTAAAAAAAAAAAAAAAAAAAAAAAAAAGCTCTGTCATGACAGTTTTAATGTTGTCAGCCCCAAAATAGGTTTATACAATGAAAACTAGTAGAAAAAACACAAAAAATACAAATATTAAAAAATAGATACAAAAAAATACAGAATTTTTTGTACTAGTTTTCATTGCATAAACCTGTTTGGGGGCTGTAAACATGAAAAACTGTCATGACAGTGTTTTTTGCAAAGCACTGAAATTTTTTTTCTGAGCTGTTAATTAAATAGTTTTTCATGCACACTAATACACATGGATGGATATTTACTAGATTATATTATTAGACAGATGTATTTCTATACTTAGTGTTCTGTTTAGATTGTTTATGGTTGGATAGCTGTGTTTTTTCTTGACTTTATTTCTTGTCACAGACCTGATGAAGGCTTTATTCCATTAGGTAGCCAAAAGTGATTTTAGTTGATTCCCTTTTATGCATACTTTATGCTTTTATTAATACCTGATTTTGGAATGTGGGTTGCAAACCCAAGTAGTGTTCCAAAGCGATAAGCCTTTATTTGTCTCAGACAAGCCCTCATTAACAAAAAATCAGGAATGTCTTAACAATGCTAAACATATCAGCTTTTATATACTTAAAAGCAGGTACAAACTACACAACCCTACAGTACGTGTAAGCAGGGGGGGGGCAAACCGCCCTGCACCCCCATGTGGGGGGCTGTGCCCCCCCACACACACTCTACTTATATATAAAACAACTCCGAAATCACCCAAACAGAAAAAAAAATAAACTCACACCCATTCTACAGTCCCTCACAGATCCAACACTCACTCATACTTCTACCTGCCTATCCTAACCCACACGTACAACTTACAAAAACACTCACATACACTCACTCACCTTAAATTCCGGGCACCATCCCAGCCAAACACTTCACATAACGTAGAGTAAATGCATAAGCGCAGATTTGAGATGTTCCGATTTGTGCTTATGCACTTTCGCTATTTTGAAGTTTTGCCTTTATGGTTTCTGGAGATATATATATATATATATATATAATCCCTGGGGTATATCTGCGATCCCCCATCCATTGGTCAAGATTCCTCTTGAACAAGGCCAGCAAGGTGCTCTGCCTCACATGTACCGGGATTTTGTT
>NC_056745.1:245949660-246009660 GCF_019279795.1 Protopterus annectens | reverse complement strand
GTAAACAACCTGGGGTATTATCTGATCCCATTGAGGTCCTGTTTTTGGCCTTGGCAAGCACAGAGATTACCTGTTCTCTAGGGATACTAGGCAGAGGGCTGATGTCCTGCACGCTTTTGGATATGGCAGGTGGGAATAGGGGGTGAAGTTTGCACTGAATCTGTCAGCTAACAGGTTGGCGATTTCTTCCAGTGTAGTGTGTGAGATCCCATTTTCAACCAGTTTGGCATATAGCTGGGCATTCCCTTTTAAACATCGGGCATAGTTAAAGAATGCTTTATGACTATCCTTGGTTAGGGATGCGATTTTAGTTTCATAAATTGCTTTAGAAGACTTTACAAGATTTGTGATTTTCTTGTTTAGGCTTAGGAGAGAACTCTTCCTCTGCAGAGTGCTATCCCTCTTGCTTTTGGACAACAATTTCTTCCTGTTATGTAATCTGTTTATAGCCATGGTTGCTTGTTTTTATGGGAAGACTTGATTTTGATCCAATCAGGTACAGCAGAGTTTATGCAGTCACTTAAGTGTTTGTACAGGTCACTTGCATACACTTCTGCAAAAGTGATCATTGATGCCTGAGATTGCAGGTGGTATGAAGCTTTTTATACCATTGCTTAGTAGCCTGTAGTTAGCTTTGGTAAAGTTTTTTTTATAACTTTTGTTCCTGTTGAGGGTGTCAGTTCCAGTAGTTAGTTCAAACAAGACTGATTTGTTGTCGGACCTAACTAGGGAGAGCATCACTCATGGAGAAGAACAGTGACCCCCCCCCCCATGTTGGTGAGTACTATATCAAGAACATTAGAGCACCTTGTGGGGGTGCAGACTATTTTTTCCAGAGCATTTGTGTTTGTCCTGTAACCTCTGGGTGAGCATGTTTTTTGCTCGTGTATGTCCCCCAGTCTATGGAAGGATAGTTGAACTCTCCAAGAAATGGTCAAACTGAGCAGGTAAAAGCTGGTTTGGTAACAAATTGAAAAGCAGCAAGTAAAACAAAACAAAAAAGAACCAGCTATCACAGCACTGTATAAAACACTTGCTTAATCCAAAAAATAAAAACAATTAAAATGTAACAGAGGAACGTTTTCACACCAAAGGTGCTTCATCATATCTAAAAACAAACGGTGCTTAAATACAGTCAGGAAAATTCAAAATCACCTGGTCAAGTCATGTGACCTCAGCAAGGGTTTTAAAGGTATGTACCCATTTAGTCCTTTCCCTTTCAGAATATTTCACTTCTAAGCATTCTGTTTTGTCTTAATACCACCTCCTTTGGGTCCTGCATTCAATAATTCCTAAACTAAAAACTTAAGACTGTTCAATACCAGTGTTGCAAATATGCTTATATATAAAGCATTCCTACTGCCACCTATCACCTATTTCATATAAGTGTTCCCTGATAAGTTCTTCAGCATTCGATTCATCAACATTCGATTTATCTTACCAACATAATAACATCCATATTGATCACACAGCCAAAATAGACCAGGTTGCTACTAGTACAGTCAGCATAAAAGGTAAGCCCTGTAACAGGATGTATAAATGTATCATCGGTTTTAATGTACTTGCACGTTACATAATCTGCATGGATGTACCCCTTTCCTAAAAGAAATACAGGGTCTGTTGCTAGCCAGACGTTTAATGCAAAGCAGTTTCTTAATGGAACTGTCATTTCTATAGCAAATGTGTGGAGCTTCACCAAGCAAGTTATGCATCTGACATCAGTGGTCAAAAATATGCCAGTGCTTCCTAATGACATCAGTTTGAATGTCATTTGAATAGTTAACACACATTCTAAAATCATTTCTGTTATTCTTTCTTTATCACAGTGTCAACACTATAGTTAAAAAAACCGGATCTAGCTGAATCATTTCTGTGACAGAACGTCTTGATGCTCCATCCCCATCTTTTGTTCAGAGTACCCCTAAAGTGAAAATCCGCACTCAGGGTATCAAAAGAGGAAAGCATAGTCTTATCATTTCTGTTCAGTCTTGCATGTCTACATGATTGCCCTTTCAGCACATTACACTTTACATATTTAGGGTGCGTGCTGTGGTAGTGCAGTGTGAACTTTCTTCCATGGTTTATCAAAACCGTCAGGGGTATTCAAAACACACACACCAAGGAAATCAGTTGAGGTTCGAGAATGCTTAAATATGAACTTTAGAAAGTCAATGGTCTGATGTAAATAGTCTACAAACTCATTCAGGTCTTTATTGAGCCAGTCCACACAAATAACACATCATCCACAAAACATACATAATGTGAGATGTACTGGAAAAAGAAGTTAGTTCTGTCTAGAACATAGAGACTCCTAGTATGTGAGCACCATGTTGGCATAGCTGTTTGCACACATGGTGTCATGGCCATCTCGACCTTCTGATGGTAATAGCTGTCATGAAACATGAGGACATTATAATGTCAAGCAATGAACATATCTGATGTATCTGACCTGTGAAATAATCTCAGTTCTTAGACAAAAACAGCCTAACAAAGTATTGCTACCTCATTAGGAATTATGGTAAAAAGGGATACTACATCCATGGTAACCAATATAACATCATTTGTACTGTTTCTGCAAGACAAGCAAACAGTTGTATCAAAAAGTGCTTAGTGTCTCCAAGTACAATATCTGTTTTATCAATAATAGGGCATAACTGCTTTTCAGTATAGATCGACAAAGGCTCAGTCACCCACCCACGGCCCGAGACAGTGGGTCTCATGGGTGGGTTACTCACACTTTTGAATCTTAGGAAGGCCGTGAAGTATTGGAATAGTAGAAAATTCAACCATAAAGTAATCATATAAATCTCTGCTTACTGAAACTTCCATTAACAGTTCATAAATGCTATTGCGTACATTCTGAATAACCATTGCAACTTCACTTTTATGGCATTCAGTATAAGTATTAGCATTAGAGACATACTTTCAAGATATTTGGTAGTATCCATAAGCATGATGACACCACCTTTACCTGTAGGGTGCACGTAAACGTGCTCATTTGAAATCAACTGAAAATGCACTTTAAACTGAATGTCGCTAAGGTTATGGAACATCCTACAATGTTTTTGTCTCATGAACTCCTAAATGCCACATTCACATAGCTTTAAGAATGCCTCATTCAAAGGAGAGTTGATTTCAAATTTGCAAATGCACTTATTTTTCAGGGTTTTTTTGTTTGTTTTTTTTTAGTGGATGCTTGGATTTCCGTGCAGATGCAATCCAGACTTCTGGCTAAAATTGCCAAACATTGAGCAGCTCTGGTAAACCCTTGCAAATGCGAGACTTGTATACAGGCAAATTTAAAAAGTTTTAATACAACTACTTGTGGCAAAGCCCCAAACTGAGCCTTTCTGCAGCAATCCCAAACTCAGATGGGGTCCTGAATTAAACACTTCTGTCACAAGGGTGCAGGGAGGCCCTATTAATGTTAGATGGTTGGTTTAAGAGCACAGTGATACCAAACAGTCTAGATTCAGCTGGTCTGAATTTAGCCTATGCTATGTAAGGCAAGGAAACAATTTCTAGATGGGAAGGAGTAAGGGAGAATCACTTGCAGGTCAAAGTGAGTGTGTTTAGATGGCTTGCAGTGGTACCATCCTCTGCACAAAATGGCAGCTCTTCAAGCAGCTGTGAACAGTGGGTGACTATGGAAAGCATTTCCTACAGAGGATTTTAAACTGGAGTGCAGGCATGTATTGCACCACTCATTTCTTACTCCTTTTTGGTTCTTGGTGTGCTTTTTGGAGCTGGTTGCCCTTTCAGGAAGTTGATGCTACTGTCTAAACACATAGTACTGTACCTGGAAAAAAGGTTAAGCTATTAATTTAAGATCCTACTATGGGCCCGTCATTACACTAAAATATATTAAAAATGAACTGACGCTATAAACAAAAATGGAATAAAACTGCCTAAGAACTGCACTGCAAAGTTTGTCATGTTGAGAGTCCTACGTGGTTACCAGTTGAGTAGATCAGACCATTCCTCCCCATCTTAAGGTCCTCCTGGGAGAGATACTATGATATTTTCAGTTTGGCTAAGTGAGAATCTCTGCAGCATGCTCCCTGATTGCCCCAGAATGTCCTTCTGTGGTCTGTGCACAGTCTTTCTTCCATGGAGATCCCTCAGGTAGTGTCCTCAGTAGGATATCCAAACCTCCTCAAACATTCTTTCAGTCCTTAAGACTCACCTAGATTGAGGGAACCCAGCAGTCATTTCCAGTGCTCATGTCCATGGTCTTTCTCCTTTAAGTCACTAGCCAGAGTTCATGATTGTAGCTTCAAATGGATTACAATACTTTTAATTCCATTTTCCTAAGGGTTTTCAGCCTTAAAGTTTTGTATACAGGGCGTGTGTAAGTGTATAAGGCTTATAAATTGCCATTCTTTATATTTGTATTGTTGCTTCATTGAGTGGGTTTCAGTACTATTTATGTTTCTATTTTCAGTTCATTCTAGCAGATCCCATTATCCAGCCTTTTTGAAAGTCATTTAAGAGGTCCTGTCTGCCTGTCATGTTTTTAGGAATGGGTTCATTAGGGACATTTGAATTGTAGAATATCTCTTCACTTAAGTACATCAGTTGAGATTTCCATTGGAGTTAAATATCCTCTGGCACATTAGCAATTCAGGACATTTTTCCTTTATTAGTTTTGCTTTTTGACACCTATTGACCCTTTTGGGGTTATTCAAATGGATGCTGCTGTGATTCTCTGCACTGTGGTTGGGTGTCAAAGATGATGAATATGAGAGTACTCACCATATCACTTAAACTTTGAGAGAACTCTTTGTAGTGGGAGTGACTGATATTTTTTTAATTTATCCCCTGCCCTGAGTAGCTATCTGAAATGAATAAACCAAGATCCTTGCTGTAAAACTAGAAGACAGTATAATTCAGAAGGAAATCCAACATCAAGAAAACTTCTTTATTAGCAAAGCAAAGCTTTCGGGTCTACACCCTTCAATACTAAAACACAACTAACATCAAAGCAGTTAAATTTTAAATAGGAGCAAACTACCACATGACTACAGCCAGCCAATCATGTGATAGTTGTAAAACAATAATTCTACTTATAAAATATATAAAAAACTATATATTAATATAATATTAGTACCTTGTATAAATATATTCTTATATTAAAGGAAAATTTTAAATCCGTATGAAAAATACTTTAAAACTTTAAAATCTACTGTGTTGCAATTTTACTAAAATAGGTTTCAAGGTTGCAGCATTGTTAAGACCAGGTGGAGCATCTGCAGCAAATCGTAGTATCCACTTATACTCTTTAATCTCTAGTAAATTATTCAAATCACCCCCCAGTAGATTTATAAACTACATCTATTACTCTAAACTTAAACTTCTGGCTACTGTCATTGTTCATAATGTGTTTGCGTAGTGCGTTTTTTTCATTATTCCTTCATATATCCGATTTATGTTTTATAATTCATTCTTTTAATTTAATTTTCTTGTGGTTTTACCCAAATAGAATGAAGGACATATATCTTGTAGGAACTTGAGAAACTTGGAGTAAATTGTGTTATAAGGATTTTAATTCCAAGTCCATATCACAGATGGAAATGAGAACTGGTACGTTTAATTGGATTGTTCATGTTGTACTGATATATTAGGTCAAGGCAGTGAAATTTTTCAACACCCCACTACTAGTATGGTTTATAATTTTAAGGTAACTGCTAACTATACTAGCGTCAATGTGGTTTACTTGGCAACTTGCATTAAATGTCCTTCATTCTGTGTGGGTAAAACCACAAAAAATTAAAAGAACGAATTATAGAACATCGGATATATGAAGGAATAATGAAAAAAACGCATTAAGCAAACGTATTATGAACACCGACAATAGCCATAAGTGTAAGTTTAGAGTAATGGATGTAGTTGATAAATCTATTAGGGGCTTCTATTTGAATAATTTACTGCAAATTAGAGAGTATGAGTGGATACTACGATTAGTTGCAGATGATCCACCTGGTCTTAACACTGCTGTGACCTTAAAACCTATTTTAGTAAAATTGCAACACAAGAGTACAGGCAGGGTGGAATGAGTGGAGAAGAGTGTCAGAAGTGATTTGTGAGACTGGTACCAGTAAGAGTGAAAGGGAAGGTCTACAAGAGGGTAGTGAGACCAGCTATGTTATATGTGTTGGAGACAGTGGCATTGACAAAAAGGCAGGAGTCCGAGCTGGATGTGGCAGAGTTAAAGATGCTAAGATTTGCACTCTGGTGTGACTAGGATGGATAGGATTAGGAATCAGTATATTAGAGGGTCAGCTCATGTTGGACAGTTTGGAAACAAAGCAAGAGAGACGAGATTGCATTGGTTTGGACATGTGCTGGGGAGGGATGATGGGTATATTGGGAAAAAGATGCTAAGGATGGAGCTGCCAGGTAAGAGGAAAAGAGGAAGGCCTAAGATAAGGTTTATGGACGTGGTGAGAGAGGACATGCAGGCGGTTAGTGTGTCAGAGCAAGATGCAGAGGATAGGAAGAAATGGAAAGAGATGATCTGCTGTGGCGACCCCTAACGGGAAAAGCCGAAAAATGATGCGTAAAATTGCAACATAGTAGATTTTTAAAGCTTTAAAGTACTTTTCATACTGATTTTAATTTTCCTTGAATATAAGAATATATTTATATAAGGCACTGATATTAAATTAATATATAGTTTTTTATATATTTTATAGGTAGAATTATTGTTTTACAACTATCACATGATTGGCTGGCTGTAGTCATATGGTAGAGTTTGCTCCTATTTTAAAATTTAACTGCTTTGATGTTAATTGTGTTTGTGTTTAAAAAGGATGTAGACTCGAAAGCTTTGCTTTGTGAATAAAGAAGTTTTCTTGATGTTGGATTTCTTTCTGAATTAGCCATCTGAAATCTCAGGACCCACTTTGCTGAGAGACTGCATCTGAGTAGTGGAAAATATGGGATTACATATATTAAATCCAAGATGGCAGTTTATTTGAATATAGTGTTTCTGTAAGGTATAGTGGTTTTGGAGTTGTATACAAGTCTGGAATTTGGGGGGGGGGGGGGTTGCCCCTCTGCAAAAAAAAAAAAAAAAGTCTAAAGGAAAAAAAGTGATGTTCGATATTTATTCTCTTTATTTTCATTATTTTATTTGTAATCTCAGTCCTCAGCAAAGAGAATCTCAAGATTTCAACATGGAGACTTCTGCCTCTCTTGCTTATGCTTTCTCTCACCTGCTTTTTGTAGCAGATATAAATGCAAGTCTTAATTTTTAATTTTATACGTTTGTCCTCATTATTTTAACTTCTGCTAGTTGTCTGTGTTTTTGTTAATCTGGAACACTGGATCCTGATAGAATGGGGGTATCCTCTGATGCAGACATGCCAAAGTATGGCTTACAATGCAGTACATGCCACTGAGAATATAAACTTGGTAAATAAATATCTATAAAAAGGGTACAGTGGATGTGTTTGTAATCCACCTGCTGCACAGACTTTTGAAGGTTACATGGAATGCTAAGTACATGCTTATCTGCCTCTAGAATTTAGGGATAGAAAATTGCAACTGCAGCTGTATATGTTTCTTTAGCATGTGTTGCATTAATCAGAAATGCTTGCTTGTTTAGACGCTAATTTATCATACATTTGGTCATATCTATGCAACATTGTTTTTTCTTCAATTATAGGGAAACTTCAGATTTAATAACTTGTGTTGCTGACCTTCAGTTTAACACACACAAGTTGCAAGAAGAAAACGTCAAACTAAAGCTGGCACAGGAGGCCCTGGAAGAATCTACCAACAAGCTGCTAGAAGAAAATGAAGAACTCCGTGATCAAATTAAATGGTAAAGCTTTAGCATAAGCACTTGACTTTGTAGATGGTTGCCAGTTCTATAGCCTAAAGGTACCATGAATTTGTAAAAGTTAATGTAAAATTCATAAAGCAAATGTACCTCGTTGTGAATTAAGGAAACACAAAAAGGAATCTGTAGCCCACATACCTTGAAGACACATAATAAGCTATTTTCTGTTTGCCTCCCTTGTCAATATTCTGATTTATTACCCTTTCCATATGAACTGTTAATAGACATTATTCCACTTTGGTGACTTGTATGGTACTATAAAGCTGCTTCCTTGTCAAGTGAGACCAAGATTACTGCTCCTAGGAGAAACTTTACATTTTGAATTATATAATATCTGAGGGATCAATCTGTATGGAATGCCAGGACTGTGGATAAGTTTAAGATTTATGGTTGCAGTCTGTTGGTGTTTGACATTCTGAGTAGCTATAGCATGTGTCCTAATTTTCATATTCGGGTTTAGAAGCATCTGATAACCATCATCCAGTGTGTCACTCCTCAGATTTTTCTTTAGATTTCTACACTGTTCTGGACATGACTTGAACAAAGCATGATCAGTTTGTACCTCAAGCAACCCTATGCCACATGAATAATAACGCATAAAGGGTGATTACTAATCCTGTGACAGACTATAGTTTGTTCTAAGATCTTTGCTTTCCACAATTGTGATATTTTTCCTTTATCACAATGATGATCATATTCAAATATTTCAGAAAGCTTTAATATATTATACAGTATAAACATAGTAAGACCATATCAATATAAGTTAGTTCAGTCCATAGAGGTGTATATTATTGGTTGCAGGTAATCAAGATCTTTCTACAATCCAGGTTTTTGATTTATTTTATATAACTGTCATTTTTGATCTGCTTAGTTCATAATCTGGATAAATGAAGTGTAGTTAATTTCGGCAGGAAATTCTGTTTTACTTGAAATGATGCATTGCCTGCTAGTTTTTATACAGAGGTTTGTCAGTAATGCCTGTAACTCAGATGTGTATGTGACCACTGTAAATTACTGTATGTTTACCAGGTGTAGGTCACCTAGCAAGAGCCCCAATTACATAAGATCCAATGAGTGCTCTTATCGATATGATTAACTTGCATCCAACTACCTTCTATGCAACAGAAATGAGTTACAGGGCAAAAACGAAAGACAAGTTCAAATATGATCACATTAGAGGTTTGTCTACATTACAATAAACCTTCACACACTACGATCATAGGATCATAGGAGGTTGCTAGGCTAGTGGCCCTAAGGCCTCTACAAATCTAGCCATGTTCTACTCTTGTTCCCTTACAGACCAAGATATATATAATCTGTTTGCATGCAAATCTAAATCAGCACCGCCTGCCCCTAAGGAGGATTAGGTAAAACCAAGAGCGAACCTGCATTCACTAAATCAACTGTTATTTATTTGAAGCGCTTTTCATGCACTCAATGAGTACACTTCATCAGAAAAACTAAACACGTACAAGTCAGGTTTATATAGACCAAACAGTCAAGTTTTCAATTAAACTTTCAAATAACCCGCCTTTCTTTTTCTTAAAGCTACAGTTATATAAGTAGCTCAAAGTGACATATAATGAACTCTTTATTCTAAATATATATATATATATATATATATATATATATATATATATATATATATATAAACTACCATGTAATAGTAACTAACCTAAAACTAAAATATTATAGCTACATATGTATGCATATAATATCAAATTATACACTTTATGTATATTAAAAATTATATAACCTACATTATGTAGATAAACTAACAATGCACAATAGTGCTTAATGCAAACATATGTATCTGTATAACCTATGACTCTATAAAGTCAACAGTTGGTAGAACCCTTTAAAACCATGCACATGAAAAAAGAAAAAATATAATAATGATGATAATAATAATAATAAATAAAAAGTAATAAGGTTATAAAACAAATTTGTAAACATAAGGGCATCATCAGCGTTTCAAGCTCTTGAGTTTTAATACACTAGCAATTGAGCAGGATTCATTTAGACCAGGGAAATTATAAGCATTAAGCCTTATTTGCCATTCTAACTCCAATTCTTCCATCTCAAACGAGCTGGACCCCCTCTTTTAGTTTGATTAACCTGGTCAATGACTGCAAATTTAAAGCTATGGTTACTACACTTTAGAATATGTTTGGTAAGTGCATTGTCTAATTTCATTCTACTAATAGCATATTGATGTTCATACATCCTTTCACGGAGTTTACGCTCTGTTTTGCCCACATAAAATGCGGGGCACCTTTGGCATTTAGCCACATAAACAACCATTCTAGTGTTGCAGTTAAATCTAGCTTTAAATTTAATATGCTGGCCATTAACCATCAATGAATATAGATTGTCCACAAATTTACAATAATTACAGTCTTGGCATTTAAACATGCCAGTAATTTTAGGAGGTACCCTTTGCTGACGTTCAAGTAAGTTTTTAAGATTATAACCTCTCTTATATGTAACACTTGGGCCACCCCCCCAATTTGACACAGATAGTGTGATTAATACCAAATAATTCCCAATTCTTCTTTATTACCTCAAAACACGGGAGCTATGTCTACACCGCTCCCTAATCAGGAAGCTAACAAAGCAGCCAAATTGCTCCAACATAGCACAGGGGCGATTAGTAAAAGGCGTGATGATAACACTTTTTTACCTTTTCCCATACGAAAACCGTCATTTGTGAAAGGGAGAAGAAACAGCTGGGAGAACAGAAAACGGAAGCTATCAGGCGACGGGAACTCCTATCAAAGCAGGAGAATGAGGCAGTAAGACCACTTTATTTTAATTTATCTAGCCATGTTTTGACTTCCAGTGACATTGATTTATTAAATCAAGGTCTCTCATTCATTCCCTCAAAGGGAAGCAAGCTATCAGACATTCTAATTGATTTGCGTTCTTTTGCACGTTCAGTGTGTTTGAAATTACTTTTTTCTAAAGATGATATTAACGCTGCGAAGAATGTATCTAACGCCCCTGCCTTCAAGAAGAAGAGTTCATTTACACCAGTTATGCCAGCACATATTGACTCTTTCATTAAGTTATGTGAAACAGAGTTTTATGAATATTTTTACAATGGCAAGAAGAAGTGTATGTTTTATAATATGACAAGTGCCACGATGGAATCATTATCTAATTTTAGTACTAATAATTTATTAACCTTTAGACCAGTAGATAAAGGTGGAGGCATAGCCATTTTTAATACAGCTAAATATGACATATTAATGCATGACATGTTGAATGCTGATACTACTTATATTTCTATTGACAATATAAGATTGACTGATATAATTAAAACTGTTCAAGCTGATTTATACGACATGCTCATGTGTTATCAAATATCAAATAGTCTCTATGAATATTTCTCAATAGATAATCCATTAATTCCTGTAATTAAAGGACTGCCGAAATTACACAAAGGAGTCTTACCCCCACCAATGAGACCCATAGTGTCGGGGGCAAAATGGGTTACAGAAAATGTATCAAATTATCTGGAAAAAACTTTAAGACCGATAGTGGATGCCATCCCCACAATTCTTAAAGATACATACCAACTTATTGAATATCTACAAACGCTAAATACAGAATTCAAAAATAATGAACATCTACTAGTTACAATGGATGTTCAGAGCCTTTTTACATCAATCCCAAATGACACAGGGTAGAAGCCATACGTGAATTATTGCAACATGATGAGAATATAAGTGCAAATACTAACATTTTAATTTGTCAATTATTGGACTTAGTACTCAACAACAATGTGTTTGCATATGGGGGCCACCTTTTCCTACAAACCTGTGGTGTTGCCATGGGGACCCCCTGTGCAAACACATACGCCAACTTGGTTGTGTATCATTGGGAGATGAATTTCGTCTTTAAACATCCACTGTTTCAAAAAGTTTTGATTTACAAACGCTTTGTAGATGACATACTAATTGTGTGGGATGGCTCAGTAGAGGAATTCGATTCTTTTAAAGACTATTTAGAAACTACCACTACTTTCTTGAAGTTTTCTGCTGAAACCTCATACAGCTCTATTAATTTTTTGGATGTTAGCATCAATATTAGGAATGGTAAATTAATAACGACTCTTTTTAAGAAAGAATGCTGGAGGAATACCATCCTCAAGTACGATAGTATGCACCCGCGCCACATTTTTAAGGGCATTCTGAAAAGTCAATTTACCAGGTTGAGTAAGATTTGTATGAACAAGGAAGACTTGGAAATAGAAGCCATCAAGATGGTAGAGATGTTCTTAGAAAGAGGGTATGATCGAGACCTAATACTTGAAGTTAAAAGTGAAATTTTACCTTTAGAAAGTTTGACAAATACTGAAACAATTCACCATTTTGCTACATCTTCTGTTAAAAGAAATAGGTTTAACTACAAAGACCAAGTCTCCTTTATTACTACTTACACCAATGATTTTTTGAACATAAAGAAAATATTGTCTAATAACTGGAAGGTACTATTACTTGATGAATCTACTAGAAAGATAGTAGGCCGTAATCCACACATAGTATACAGGAGCAACAGGAACTTAAAATCCCTACTATGTGATAGAACACCTAAATTAACATTAAGCCAACAGCCCTTGAATGTTACACTTGGGACCTACCCCTGCAAACACTGTAATTATTGCAAATTTATTAGCAAACAGCAAATCTTTCTACATCCAGAACTAGACTATAGTTTTAAACCAAAGTTTAGAGCCACATGTGACACCACAGGATTGATCTATTTGGCTACATGTGAATGTTGCGAAGCATTCTACATAGGACTCACTAAACGAAAACTTAAGAACAGAATATATAATCATAATTACGATATAAATAAGAAAAATGAGTTAAATGCTTTAGCCAAACACATAATAAGTAATCCTTCACATTCATTCGTGTTTAGAGTGTTACAGATAGTGGAAGTTACTGACAGGGGAGGTGATTACATGAATAACCTTGAATCAATAGAATTACGCTGGATTTTCAAACTTAGGGGACACTGTTACTCAGGCTTGAATAATTATGTTACTATAAAATCTGTTTTGAATAATCGAAGATGATTTTATAAATTTAGACATTCTCTATGCTTTAAATTCTATCCATACTAATCAAGGTATCAATGTCATTTACTTATATATTTTTTATACTAAATACCTGACATTACAGTGTATATTTAAGGTTTTATGTTTTTCAAGTATGTGTTTTTTCAATATTGCTTATATACACTACCTCAGCAGTTTACTTCTCATTACACTATATTACTATTCATAGTTGGTTAAAAGACAGAATTAATTATGTTTTAGGTTTTACTGAAACAGTCTAAAAGTTATTTATATTGTTTGACATTTTAATATTTCTTTATAGTATACGGGTGCATCCCCTATATGTTCATTACGGGGAAAATATATTTAAATATTTTTATAAGAATTGGTCTATATTTATATATTTTCATATATTTTTTTTCTCACCCTTATTAACAAAATATTTAATGTATATCTTCACTAGTTTGAAGGCTCAACCATTTGGAGTCATCCCATTTAATATTTTATTTAATTCTATTATATGAATGTATTCACATATATTTAGATATATTCATATGGTTATATTTGTACTTGATTAATTTATTCATCCAGCATGGTCATACATTTTTATTTATATATTTATATATATATTTATATATTTATATTTGTATATTAAAGTATTTTGATAAGTATTCCTTGCATTTTGTATTTAACTTTCATGGGTTACAATAATAACTACCCGAAAGTTTCTAAGGAATTATTAATTAAGTGCATTATAAACTTGTAACATTATTTTGCAAGTAAAGGACAAGGAAGATAATGTGGTTTTAAATAACTAGTTTTTAAGTCTGCTATTTTTAAATACTTCTGATTTGCCTTTAAGCATATATTTAGGCTGTATGAAAAGTTTTACATTGTATTTCAGTGCTACATCTTTAAAAAGCATCCTCTCCTTCAGAACGCATTACAATGTTTTAATGATTCCTAATTGTGTTTCTAATTGATTAATTATTTAATTTCACTGACTATGCCTCTATAAAAAAGCAGTTGCTTCCATATCTAATTTGTCTGAAGAAGCGTATAGTAATATACGTGAAAGCGCTAACCTTTTGTTTGTTTTATTTAATAAATTTAAGAAGTTTTAAAGCAACGTGGAGAGCTGGAAGTTTTATTCCTGTCACACTTTAGAATATGTTTGGTAAGTGCATTGTCTAATTTCATTCTGCTAATAGCATATTGATGTTCATACATCCTTTCACGGAGTTTACGCTCTGTTTTGCCCACATAAAATGCGGGGCACCTTTGGCATTTAGCCACATAAACAACCATTCTAGTGTTGCAGTTAAATCTAGCTTTAAATTTAATATGCTGGCCATTAACCATCAATGAATATAGATTGTCCACAAATTTACAATAATTACAGTCTTGGCATTTAAACATGCCAGTAATTTTAGGAGGTACCCTTTGCTGATGTTCAAGTAAGTTTTTAAGATTATAACCTCTCTTATATGTAACACTTGGGCCACCCCCCAATTTGACACAGATAGTGTGATTAATACCAAATAATTCCCAATTCTTCTTTATTACCTCAAAACACGACCGACTATGTATGTTGTATGTAGTTATCAAGCTGGGGACCTTCTGTGTGTCAATTTCGTGCCCAACTATTGGAAAATTATCCATACTTTCAACCCTATTTTCAACAATGGGTATTTGCTTAATACGCAACAAAGGTTGGTATATACCATTTTATCTTTTGAACTGAACCTTATTTATTAAATCATCTAATAAGGTAACCGGATAACCTCTGTGCAAAAACATTGATTTTAAAACTTGGCATTCATGCACAAAGTCACTATCCTCACTCACAATTCGTGCTGCTCGCACAAGTTGTCCTTTAATAACAGAACGCTTTTGATGGTATGGATGGCAGCTTGTAAAGTGCAAAAAGGAATTGGAATAAGTTCTTTTCCTATAAATAGCAGCTGTAATAATACCTAATTCCCTATTCTTTGTGAGCCATACATCCAAAAATGCTATAGATTCTGTATTAAAAGAAGCTGTAAATTGCAAGAATTGCGTGGATTAAGTGGTAGTTTATATATATATATATATATATATATATATATATATATATATATTTAGAGTAGAGAGTTCATTATATGTCACTTTGAGCTACTTGTATAACTGGAGCTTTAAGAAAAAGAAAGGCAGGTTATTTGAAAGTTTAATTGAAAACTTGACTGTTTGGTCTATATAAACCTGACTTGTATATGTGTTTAGTTTTTCTGATGAAGTGTACTCATCGAGTGCACGAAAAGCGCTTCAAATAAATAACAGTTGACTTAGTGAATGCAGGTTCGCTCTTGGTTTTGTCCTGTGACCGTTTCATAGTTTCTCAGTTTGATTTTTATTTTTTGGTTTACAGAGGATTAGGGTAAACTCCTGGTGTAAATTTATGGTTTCCCCTCCAGTTGTTCAGGCTGTGTTTAAATAGGGTCATTGAGGAGCTCTGTTTTACATGAATTATGAGTTTATTTCAGAGGAGTGGCAACCTCAGAGTGTTCTAAACATTAGGACAACCTTTAAGTTAGAGGCAGGTGCCGAAGGGACTAAGACTATTGAAATTCCCTAATGGGATGGACGTTAACAATTGTGATGTAAGTTATTAACATTCTTTGACAGTTTTGGATTTGAACTCATGAAGTTCATAGTGAAAACCAATAATAGAAGAATCAAGGTAATGTTGGAAGAATTAGATAAGATGAATGTTATGCTCACTAATTTATTATTTGATTAAATTCTGTTCAGTATGAAAGGATTTTTGATAGGGTTGATGCCACTGTTAAAGTAAATTTGGAACAAAAACAAAAAATTACTTGGGGACCAAAATGATTATTCTAAAAAACAAGTATACTTCCTACCCAATTGGTTTTTACACCCTAAGACCGAAGGTGGGACGGGTACCAACAGCTTGGAAAATGGGAACAACCCACACAATTTCATACCCAACGATATACCAACTGGTTTAGAACATGAGACCTATGAAAACACATCTGAACATTGAGACAAACTTTCCCCCTCTTAAAAGGTCCAAACGGTTAGAAAATAAAACTCGACAAAAACCTTTTTTAGAAGGTGGCCATATGCAAAGAAACAACATCAGAGGAAATTACAGGTGGGATACAGAAACAACACCAGCTACAAATAGAAAATCCTGAGGGAATTCATGAGAATGTGATTAAATATGAAGGCAAATGTGTCACCCTAGATGGATTTAAGATTTATAATTATACGGAAATTAATTTGAAAAAAAGTTTTCTTTTCTCTATTTAGAAAAGGTTTTAAGTTTATTCCAACTTTTAAGGTAGATACAGTGGATGCTATTACTGAATTAAGACTCTACACTAGAAAATTAAATTTGAATGTGCTTTATAGAGACCAAGACAAGCAACTTAATGATGGTAACATCAAATTAAAGAAGAGAAGTTGTTATAACCCACCCCTGCACCCCCTAATTTTGGCTTTTGAGAAGGCATGTGAAAATGAAATGCAGAAAGAATTGAGAGTTAAACAATGTGAAGCATTTTAATTTAACCAAGGATGAATTCACTCTTTTTAATGATGCTAGAACTAACACCATGCTTAGAATAAAGAAGCCTGATAAGGGGGGAGGGGTTGTATTGTTTAACACCATTGACTATATAGATCAACTTACCCTTATGTTTTCAGAAACATATAAAAATGAAACAATATCCAGAAACAAGGTTAGTATAGCACACAGAAAAATACAGTTATTTTTGGAAGACTCTTTATTACAGAGGGTCATATCGGTAGATTTGTTTAATTTTTTGACCACTGACTACCCACTTGTACCCAAGGCCTTAGGTATCCCCAAAGTACATAAATGTATTGATCAACCCCCATTTAGGGTGATCAATTAAGCTAAGAATAGTTCCACCCATACTTTAAGTATGTTTGTGGACAGAATACTGAAGAATTTTGTTGATCCCATTGATTATTTACTCAAGGACTCGTGGGATTTTTTGGCCAAATTCAAAGGTGAATGGTATGACAACAATGTTATTTTTCCTACCATTGACACTGTTGATTTATTTACTTCCATCCCTCATAATGAAGGGTTGGAACTGTTTTATGAGGCTGTCGAGGAGCTTACCCCTTTCTCAGATTCTATAGTTAATTTCCTTTTGGCCGTTATGGAATATATCCTATCCAATAATTTTTTCACCTTTTAAAGGAGAGTTTTATAGACAAGTACAGGGGGTAGCAATGGGTGCTATGTGCACCCCTAGATATGCCAATATATGGTACTCTATGCATAGGAAAGAAGTATATTTTTACTAGTATATATAAACCCTATTGGTACACTTATAATCGATTTTTGGACAATGTATTTATTTTATGGAAGAATGATTCTGTTGACTTAAAATAATTTATGAATTATATGAACACGATTTGTCCTTACTTTAAATTTACAGCTAGGCATTCTAAGAAAAGTATTGATTATCTGGATGTTACATTATTTAAGGATGTTACAAGTCAAACATTTGTTTCAAAAATCCATAGGAAGGAAACATTTTACAATAGTAGTTTGGATTTTCAGAGTACCCACCTAATGCACACTAAAAGGAACATATTTAAAGGTCAGTTGGTTAGGGCAGGTAGGATGTGTTCCACTAGAGAGACTTTTATGGAAGAACTAGTTAACATCAGGAATATGTTTGAAATGAGGGGATATCCTCATAAACTTCTAGATAACATAGTAGAAGAAATAAAAGATGGCTGGGGAATTAAATACAAACCCTTGTTAAATAGTGGTGAAACAATACAAAAAACTGTAAACAGTGTTACAAGGAATGGTGTTTACAACACAAGTATGGTCATAACCTTTGGGGTTGGGGAAAAAACACTTGGGGGTATTATACAAAGGAATTGGAACATTTTTAAGGGTAATGTTGATATTTCCATACTTTTGGGTCAATCAGCAAACTTTATTTATAAAGCAGGAAAAAATTTCAAAAATCTAATGGAGCAAGTGGTTATACAAAGACCATTGGATGCAAAAGGAACAACTAGATGTGGAAATTGTAACCAATGTGCCTTTATTTTAAACAAGGATATAGTACATATTAAAGGTTATCATAGAGGCATTTTTTTTTTTACAAAAAGGTAATTGTGATACTAAAGGGGTAATATACATTTTGGTGTGTCAGAAATGGGATAATTATTATGTGGTAAAACCACTAGGAATTTTAGGACACACATTTATGAATATTTATATGCTATTAGTAAGAACAACATGAAAAATGCACTTTGCAGACACACCCTAGTTTGCCAGGGTGACACGATGTTTCATTTTGGCATATTAGAAGTTGTACCACACAGCCCAAGAAGGGGTTGGTGGGAACTTATAGTAGATTTGAGAGAATTTTATTGGATAATTAAATTAAATGCCTTTGAAGCACCAGGGTTAAATGATTATTTATCCCTAGTGCCCATTTTAAGGAAAAGGGCATTAATTTTATGAATTTTATTAATTCTCTAACTTATCAATTCCTTAATTCACTCATTCATGTTTATTATTATTCAATTGTGGACATTTTGTAAAAAAATATATATTTTAACTTAATGTATTCAAACATCTAATTGATTAATTTATTGATTGAGTGACTTGGTTTAATAGGTTGATCCTATGGAAATGCGTATTTGGTTCTGAGGATATCTCCTAAGTGTTGTACAGGGGAAGAAAACACTTAACTTGGTTCGTTTGATTTTAAATTATGGTGTTTTATGAATAAAATGTTTTACAAAATCTTACAAGTGCATTTTCCTGCTCTGTGGAACTTATGGTGCGTTTCCTGGCTTAGGACATCTGTTTTTCGTTTTCTTCAACCCTTAAGTTAGACCATTTAGATATTTTTTTTCAATTTGAAACTCCTTTCATATAGCATTGTGTTTAATCCAATCAAGTTGACTTAGTAAATTAAATTAAATTAAATACAATTGTTATTCCAGTCCCTAATCATTTGTATTCCATTTGTTGCCTTATTTTAGTGCAGTATTGAAAGCTGCCACTGGATGGTGTTTGAGAGATTTAGCTTGCGGCAGCTGTACTTAGGACTGTTTTTGCTAAAGCTGCTGTTGAATTTTAGATCACATACTGTAATTACTGAGCAATTAAAGATACGTGGGTTTTGTTCATGATGAGATGTCTGGTATTCAAGACTTTTATGGACTTAGGAGAACTCTGAAGAAGGAATAAAAGGAAAAATGTAGTACATGTAAGCACTTTACATTAGATGTAATAATTCGGGCATGGGAAGAACACAGACATTTTTCTGTTGCTCGTAAGAAAGAAAGTAAAATCAGAAGGACTATTTGTACTTTTTACCACTTTTATTGAGTGATCACTTAAGACATAGGCAAACATAAGTTATATAAAATCATATTAACATGTTTCCAGTTGCATATATTATACATCATATATTCTTTGTACAGCTATCATCAGTCCAACATTACCTAAATTGCTCAGTTCCTGCCTTCCCTTAATCCTCACTCCTTCTCCAGAATATTATTCTGTATGCATGGTTCCCACAATTTGTTTATTTCTATATAATATGCACTTGCCTTTTTCTAATCACACTTCCAGGACTTCCAAGATGGCTACACACTAAATAACAGCTTAATTTCAGCTTTCCCAGTGTGAAAACAGAAACTGAGAAAAAAAGAGTCAGTGAATGTCTTTTTTTGTGGGCAAATTTCAGTAACTGGCTAGCAAGTGCACTGCCTGGATGCCAGCAAAAAAGAAATTGATAACATCAAAAGAAAATCGATCACAAAAGATGAGGAGAAAACACTGGCAGGGAAGAATCCTACAGCTGTTCAGCAAAAAGCAGTTCAACCTCCAGCTTTGGTGCAAGACATGACTTCAGTAGTCCAGAAGAAAAAAAAAGTCAAATGTTCTCATACCTGATTAAGATAAATGAAACACTGGAGGAGTATATCAACTCAAATAACAAAGGGCTAGAAAAATTGAAGCTTTAAACAGATATTCAGGTGAGCTGATAAAACTGCAAAAATCAGAGGCTGAAATGAAGAGAAGGCTGGTTAAGTTGGGAGACTGCTCAAGAAGAGATGTTTCAAAAAATAGTAGAATTAGAGGACAGTGAATGTAGGGAAAATCTGAGATTTTCTGCTGTACCAGATAAAACTCTAAGGAACAGGTTGTATTCATTTTATGAACGCACAAATCTGTGCTAGCATGACTGAAGTTTTGCAAATTACGCTTTGTTACATCTTCCAGCATAACTAGTTATAATTTTGTAAATACGTTTATGTATTTTGATTATCACTCTGATTTATGCAAGATGTTTGAATGTTTGTGATCTTCTGGCTTACCAAATGTGCATTCCTTTAAGAGAATTCTGAATGTATGTTATACTAAAGTCAGCTGGCCTGCATGTGTTGTCATTGTGTGCCAGAGCTGGGAGAATAAAATCTTCACTGCAGCTGTTTGTTTACTTTTCAAAATCGGATATGAGAGAGAGTATAATTATCATAGCAGCTCCCTGTTACTTTTAAAAGTCCTGTTATAAAAGCAGGTTCTGTGTCAGTTAAAGTTTAGTAATTGAGTAGTAGTTCAGTTTGCAGTTTTGTTTCCAGAGCTGTTCAGCAGTAGTAGTCCAGTTGTTTCCAGAGTAGTTGGTCCATTTTCTGAGGACAGACAGCCTGGAGTGTGAACGTAATTCCTCATCATTGTTTTGCAGAAGTAAGAGTATAATCTTGCCTTGCTGAGTTATTTAGATTAGCTAGAGACAGTTAATCTTCAGATAGGGAACTACAGCTAGTTAGAGGTTTTCTAAAATCAATGTGAGATCTATTCTATAGTATTTTCATATTTCGTGTGTGTGAAATTGTTTATTGGAATCCGTTATTCAGTATTTACATGGTTTAAATCCTTTTATTTATTGTGGCTGGTTATTTAGTGAATATATAATATAACTTGAGTGTATATACCTGTTGTGATAGCACTAGGGCCACTCCAAAAAACCTTACTGCTTGGGTTACATGCTACCATTTGTTTCAATATCTATTTTACCCAATGTAATTGAGCACCCCTTATGATGGGTATTGTGGAATTTGAATGCAGACGTTAGCTTGTAATTTGGGCAAAGAAATGCAGCAGGTGAATCTGTCAGTCTTTTCCAATCATGTGTGTGTGTCTGAATATCACACATTTAAGAGTCAGTGTGTCAGAACTGGGACACAGTGTTCTGCAGTGATTAGGGTGGAGACTCATTTGGAGACCTGGAGTGAAGCATATAGTCCAGTCCCAGGTTTTGGTACCTGTTCCCATTGCACTGTTTGGGGAAAATGTGTATTTCTCTCCCTGCTTTTAGTGATACTCCCTCACTAGAGATATTGTTGAGGATTAAGACTCTTTAGTTACTGCCCTGGGCTATTCACAACAGCATGTAAGGAAAATCTGAGATTTTCTGATGTACCAGAGAAACTGGAAGGAAAAGATTGTATTGATTTTTATGAAAGCACAAATAAGCAACTGGACTGTATTCCACAGCAGGATTTGTTAAGTGAAAAGGCATATCATGTGTGTGCTCCAAACTTGGCTGTGAGAAATCAACCCAGACCTTTAATGGTAAAGATACAATCCTGCCAGCAGAAAGAGTTGATCATGACAAAGCTGTCACAGAAGGCCAAAGTACAAAAAGTGGGCGATGGATTATTTGTGGAAAATGATTACTCTGTATACACCATGCAGAAGAGTAAATGTATTCCAGCAAACTGGGAATGTCAAGAATCATGTGTGAGATTCAAGCTGCTGTATACAGCTATTTTAAGAATATTTTTTCATGGAGGGTAAAAATCATTTTTTTTTTTTTGTGTAAAACATGCTAAGGAGGAAAAACAGTTTGTCCAACAAAAACTGAGCTATCAAACTGAAGGGTGTTCTGACTCTTATTCTTCTGGTGATAGTCCATAGAGAGACTATGCTGGTGAAACTATTTCCATTGTTCCAAAGGAAAATTAATTGAGAGAGAGAGAGACAAAAAAACATAAGAGTTGATTAAAAGAAGCAGAATTATGTTGGAAATTGAGATCAACAGGAAGAAAACCAGCAACTCGGAAACTGATGAATAAATGTGGGATTACAATGCATTAATTCTATTTGTAAAGTATGATGGAAATGGACTTCTTTGGTTTTGTTAAACTTGTAGGGGACTACAAAGTATATGCTCTAATTCATGCTATTAATGTTTGGAAGAACATTTATGAAAGGGAAAGAGGAAGGAAGGAGATAGTTAAATGCAACTAAAACCAAATGTTCTTAGCAATATTTTTATAATACATGACATATACTACATGCTATAAGATGAAGCTTTTTCAGTTATTTTTGCGTATGCTAGAGATGAAGTAAACAGTTGCCCTTATTTTTACCTCCTTTCATTCTTGTTCAGTTTTAGGAATTGTAAGCACTGTAATATAAAAAGAGAAGAAAGCCTGGACAAAAACAGCATGACACAAGAAATTGGTATGCTTTTTATTTTGCATATGGGAATGACTGGATTTAAGGACCTTGTCTTGATTTTAATATGTTTTGAGGAAGCAAATAAAGAATACTAAATATAATGAAAATTTCCCTCTAGCACATACATTTTCACCGTGCAATATTTGTAGTGGAAGGCAACTGCGTATATGGTTCTCATTTCTATGGAGACAATCTGGTAGTAGGCAATAAAAAAAAAAAAAAAGAATATCTCTTTCAGTGGTTAGGAAATGTTTTCTGAAACCATTCAAGTTTTCTACATCTGGAAGATGAAGAAAGATGACAGACAGACAGACCACACTTGGTAGACGTACAGGCCATATTATACATCTTATCATGGATGACCTTCATTACAAGTTAATTCAAGCCTGTGAGTGTGGTGGTCAGTCTGGGACAATTGTTCCTATTAGGATGGCTAAACTTCTTTATTTGAAGATGTAAATAGTTTTGTGTGTTTGTATTAATTTAATAGTTTTGGGGGTGTTCTGTTGGTGTTTTTCTTTCTTTTTTGAGGGTTTTCATTAAAGCAAAAAGTTTAAGATGTGACAATTTCAAAGGGATATAAGAAGAAACAATGGTATAAAAGATCAACCCGCCAAACATTTGTATATGCATGTAACACAAACGCTGATAATTAGACATTTTAAAGAAAAGCTTTTATACATAGGTGGGAATAACTTCTTATAATAATGACACTTTCAGTATTATCTCTAAATGTGAATGGTCTCACAGATGTACACATTTGGGAAGAACTGTGCATACGAATTTAATAAAGGAAGATGGTTATTTAGCAATATATCTAGGAAAATAAAAATGGAAGTACTTGGATTATTTGTGAGCGGAGCTCCAATAGTGGTAGAAGGGGGTGAAGATAGTGGTACATTTGTAGTACTAAAGGGCTACTGGCAAAGGAGGCGGATTACGCTGGCATCTATTTGTATTCCATCTTAAACTGCTATGGTGAAGCTTAAGAAAATTCTGAAAAATAATTAGCTTTCAGCATTGAATATTACTTACAGGTCATGACTGGAATTTGATTTGCAACAATGAGGCTATATCTGATGGACCTAGAAGGGAAAATGTAACAAAAAGGGTATATTTTCGAAGAAATTTATGGAAATATTTTGTATGGAAGAGGTGAATAGTAGTAGAGAGAGAATGTACATATTCCTCAAGGTATAAAAACTGGGCTAGGCTAGACAGAAATTATCTTTTACAGGAAGATGTGCATTTAATTGAAAGTTTTGATACACATCGAATAACTATTTCAGATCATGTGCCAGTAATAACTAAAAAATGCATGGTAATGAAATAAATGAGAGACTTTGGTGCTTCCCCACCTATCTGTTAAAGTGAGGGGGAGTTTAAGGACTGAGTAGGGAAAATTATTCAGAAGTTTATTAGAGAAAACAGAAATGTCTTCTGAAAATATAGCTAGGGAGTGGGATAAAATTACAGTAGAGTTTAAAAATAAGGTGGAAATGAAAGATATGGTTAAGAAATAACAATGATTTAGAGGGACTGACAAATGTTAAAGTATTGCAGAATAGGAGGAATCTCTCAGTACAAGAAGGGGCAAAATTGCATTTTGCGAATGAGAAAATAAGCTACTACCTCAATAATATGCAAGAGTTTAGAAAGATTGCTGTCGAGCAACTGTTTTTTTTTGACAACTCCAGAGCACAAATCCTTTTAGCACAATGGCTCATGGAGCAAGTATTAAGGGAGTTTGTCAAGCGTGTAGGGAGCCTGTAACAAGGAAAATCAGCAGAGATTATGTAGATATTAGAAATATTTCAGAAATTGTATGAACATCTGTATAAACCAGAAAAATGTGGAAATCAAGCAAAAAGGATAAATGGAAATGTTTACTGAAGAATTCAATATACCAAGGTTAGAGGCAGATGAGGCTCAATTACTAGCAAGAAAGGAGGAGATGAGATAAAAATGGTGCTGTATAACCAATCTACATGAAAGTCCCCAGGAATGGATGGTATTCCTATAGAAGTTTGGAAACCAGGAGGGAAAAAGTGATAAAGATCTGGAAGGTTTAGTCTAGCAGTATTTTAAGAGGAGGAGAAACGCCAACATCCTGGAACAAAGTGGGCCGGGCCTATAATACCAAAGGATGGTAGTGACTCATTAGACCAGCTTTGCATAGGCCTATTTTGATTCTAAGCTATAAATATAAATAGTCTATCATGACTAAAAGGATGGCAGTGGCGATGCCAAAAAGTGATAGATATGGATCAGTGTGATTTTTGTGGAGGGAAAGCAAACATTTGGCAACATTAATAGAACAGTGATGATCCCGAGAAAAGCAGAGTGCAAGAAAATACCACTGTTGGTGGGTCTTGATGCAGAGAAAGAATTCAAGAGTAATCTGGGATTTTATCCATAGGGTAATAGAAATTCCCTGATAAAATTATATGGTTGATTAGGAGGAGGTGAAACTTAGAGGGGTTCCTCTCAGATAAATTCCGTTTGACCAGGCATGGGCGTCCTCTTTCCCTTTTATCTTATATTTAGAACCACTGGAAAAGAAAATAAGGGACTCAGAAATTCAAGAATATAATTGGTATGGTAGTCAAGAAAAGTTGGTTTTATTTGCATATAAATTTATACCTGATGATGATGTTGTCTTTCAGCTTTTCCCGGTTAGGGGTCACCACAGCGGAACTCCTGTCCGCTAATGATTGGCAGTAGATTTTTCACGAATGCCAAGGTGCCAACTCTTTCAACCTTCAACGAAGGCACTCCCATTTATGCATGTCTTTTGAACACCCACCCAGCCGCAGGGAGGACATGGACTCCACACAGAAGGCACTCCCCGCACTCCAGCAGAGAATCAAACGGGAGAACCTCTTGCTGTGAGGCAACAACGCTACCGCTGCACCACTGCTGAAGTATATAAAAACCAGAAAATGACATTTCAGTATTGATGAATATTCTGAGATAGTTTCAAATCTTTTTGGAATACAGAATTTAATGAAGATAAGGCAATAGTTGTAAACTATGTATCTGTACTTGAATTGATTCAACAATATCCATATATATGGGAACATGATAAAATCAAAATACTTGGGAGTATGGATAAAAAGGATTCTGTTATGGCAGTTAAAGATATGCAGGAAGAGACTAGACAAAAGATAATACAAAAGTAAGATACTGTATGCTCTGTTTTACAGATATGGATAGCAAAATACAAGCAATGAAAATGTTTTTAGTCCCTTGGTTTTATACACAGGTCAGGCATATTTTTATCAACCAGAGAAGTTGTGAACAGCAAGTAATAGAGTTGAAGGATTTTATCTGGGAAGAGCAGAGGGCAGGAGGCAAGTGGGATATTGACTCTTCCAATAGAACATGGTGTTTTACGATTACTTGACTTGAAGGGGTATTTCAGAGCTAAACAGTTAAGGTTGCTATACATAGCACAAGCAGAAAGCTATTATTCAAAGTGGAAAGAAATGATAAAATGGGAGGAGCTCAAGAAACAAGGAGACCCTGGTATTTTGGATGCAGACCTTTAAAAAGAATAACAATAGTTATACAGAATATTATATTTATAAAGTAGAAGAAATTATTCCAAGAACTAAACCAATACTGGAATGGAGAAAATGACATTCTGATAAAAATGACTGCAGTTTAGGGGTACTGAGAAAGGTAAGTGGGGGCTGGAATTTTCTGGAGAAAACTGACAAAAGAATAATGGTATTGGGAGCAAATAATTGTAGATAATGGTAATGGAATGGGAAGAGGATGATAATTAATTTGGACTGTAAGATTGCCTTCCCTATCAAGGACTGATAAGAGTATAGACAACAAGAAAGAACTAGGGGGATCCTAAGCGAAAGACCAGCACTGTAGGATTTTAGTAGAGTCTAGAACAGAGACTGCTGTTTAAAAAGGGATAATTAGTATGGCCAAACATGAACTGAGAATTGCTACACTTAATGTAGGCTGACTAACAGAACGCAGCTTGGAAGTGGAAGGCATGATGATATGGAGGAGGCTGGACATCCTATGTATCCAAGAGATGAGGTGGAAGGACAATGCAGCAAAGCCACTTGGCTTAGGATCCAGACTCTACTACTCAGGAGGGGGACAGGCTAGAAATGGTGTAGGAATTGTGGTGAGAGAGAGGCTTCCAAAGGCAGTAAGGGATATTATCAGAATTAATGACAGACTTATGGCAGTCAGACTCCAGTGTAATGATAGAGCAGTATTTATAATCTCAGCCTATTCCCCACAGCAGGGTTGTGATAGTGAGGAAAATAGTGCACTCAGACAACAGTTGCAGGACTTACTAAATAAACCAGGACAACATGAATTGGTATTGATAATGGGTGACTTGAATGCACATATCAGGACAGACAGACTAGGATATGAAGACTGCCTGGGTCCACATGGGTGGGGCAACAAAAATACAGAAGAAGCCATTCTAGACTTCTGTCTGACAAATGGCTTGATAGTAGCCAACACATGGTTTCAGAAAGCGAGACTGTCACAAAATCACATACAAGAATAGCCAACATGCAACTTGGGTAGACATCCTCCTAGTAAGGAAAAGGCACTGGGGTAGAATCCATGATTGCAAAGTCATCCCCAGTGAAACAGTCACCCCACAGCATAAACCACTAGTTGCCACAATCCGCTGTAAGCAGTGGTCAGAGAAGGCTCTAAGGTCAACAGAGATCAGGCTGAAGACCTGGAAGTTGACTGGAGAAAAAGTACAACAGTTCAAGGAATTACTAAGTGCTGTAGCACCCCAAGAAGAGGAGGAAATAGATGGAATTGAACAAGAATAGCAGCACCTAAAAACAGCATGTGTTATGACTACAGAAAAGATTTCCGGCCGAGCCAGGTATGGAAATAAGGTACATAGGGAAAGCTGGTGGTGGAATGTAGAAGTCCAGGAAGTCATCAAAAGAAAGCAGGAATACAGTAAGAAGTGGGAGATGGAAAAGACTAACCAAGATAGGAAGGACTACTGGTTGGCACAAAGAAAGTATATCAGGTTGTAAGGCAAAGACAGAAAGATAAAGAAAATAGTCAGACACCCTTCATAAGGGATGCCAGCAACAACCTGATCACCAGTCCAGGACATCCATAGGCAGATTGAAGGGGTATTTCCAGCAGCTTCTGAATGAAGAAAACCACACAGAAGCTGTACTGCCCCAGAAACAGCCTACAATGAGGGAAGAGGGGGAGCCCAGCATAGAGGAAGTAGGAACAGCACTAAGGAAGATGAAGTCAAGGAAAGCAGCAGGCTTTGACTGTAGAAAAAGCATACTCTTGCCAGTGTACAAGAACAAAGGGGACATCCACAACTGTGGGCAGTACAGAGGCATCAAACTCCTATCACATTGCATGAAAATTCTGGAGAGGGTGATTGATAAATGGATACGCAGAGTAGTAGAATGTAAGATGGGAGATGAGCAGTTCAGATTCAGATCAGGATGCAGCACAACTGACCCAATATTTACAGTGAGACAGATACTTGAGAAGAAGCTAGAGATGAGAGAGTCAAATTGGGCATTCCTAGAATTGGCAAAAGCATATGACAAGGTCCCAAGAAAGCTGATCTGGGCAGTACTGTGGTGGTTTGAAGTCCTAGAAACATTGGTAGAATTAGTGCAAGCTATGTACAAGGACCCAATTGTACACAAGGGTTTGCTGTTCATACTGGTGAATGACTACATTAACCAACAGGTCAGAGGGGGCAGATCAACAAAGTTGCTGTATGCAGACGATATGGCATTCTGACAGGTAAAAACAAGCTTGACCACCACAGTTGAGACGCACACAACTTTAAGGAACCAAAAAGTAAAAGGTAAGTGCTTTCACGGCTGGAGGCTGTTTCTTCAGACTATAACACTCAATGTAAACTGCAGCATTTTTAAAAGTACAAGTCACCCAATCAGAAAAAAAAAAATCAGGTCACATGGCTACTCAGGAGGTGGGAGGGCAAAACCGTTCATAAGACCATTCTAAAAAAAATTATAAAATCAGTGCCTGCTTGTAAAACTGGTTTGATAGAAACATTATTATTCAAACTTGGGGGTGAATCTGCATCAAGTAACATGGCTCTCTAACATGCTTTTTTTTTCTATAGTGTTCTCCATATTTCATACTACAATTTATAGGAAGTCTGATATTCACCCTATAATATATTGGTGCCTAACCATTCCTGGTGCCATGTGAACAGTTGTATGATGGTTATGCTAGTTCAGAACCGACAAATGATCCAGTCAGTAACTTTCATCTTTGGTGCCAAGAAACAAACTACAGAACAACCTATTTAGTTTGCTTATAATTGTCTATATAAAGTTGATGGTGGTGATTGTTTTAACTGAATGATTGAAGACCAAGGTTACAGACATGGCCTCGGCTCAGCTGCACAGGCTTCACTCTATGAAAGTCTCACCAGCAGCCAGAATCAAACCTTGCACTTTATGCATGCAAGGCAAAGACCATAACTATTATGCCAATTGGTCTTTCTTTTGTGACTGATATTCTTATTTTCTAGGCATAGTCCTAATTCTCCTGTTGAACACCGATATATTCCAGTCTACTAGCTTCTGCCCGAAATCTCTAGCTTTTCCCATAGGACCCTTCAAAACTATTTGTAGCTAGATGAGCCTTTTGTGATTCTTGTACCGAGACATTTCTGTAGCTCTGCCATTTCCTCAGTAGTTCCCATAATCACAATCATCTGTTTGTTGTGGATATACACTTTATAGACATGAGGTGCTAATCCATACAGGATATTGGACCATGCTTGTATCCAATTTTCCTATTCCAGAGTTTTGCAGTTTCATAATGTATTTCTGTATTTATTCGCAGCATCACTTGTAATATGACAAGTTGTCAGAAGCACTATGGTACCACCTGCTGTTTTACAGGCACCTAGATTTACACTTGTTTCAGCAACATAGCCTAAGTCGTGTTATGGGCATATTATTGCATCATATTTTATAGTGCTACAGGCTCTGTAATGCAGTCCCTGAGGCTGTGTAACTTAAAGGAAATTCATGTTTTTTTTTTTTTGGGGGGGGGTCCCTTTTCTCCAAGATGGCATTGCTTCTAAAGTAGTATATTTGTAGATCAAGGGTGTGTGGGGGGGGGGGTATGTGCTCCCACATTTGAAGTGCGGGGTATTGAGTCCCCCTGCCAAAAAACATTTGCTTTGTGTAGTATTTTTGTTTAACTTCTGTGCCTCAGTATTGTTTGATGTGAATAGCTTTGCGTCTGTTTCATTATATATCCTATGTTACCCAATCTATGTTAACCTTCTCACCTCAGCCATACTTCACAATAAAGATAAGAGGTTAGGTGCATTTTTCAATGTGCTTAGAAACTGAACTTGATTTATAAAACTGGACTTGAAGAACTGAAGTAACAGCTTGCCAGGGTGGTACCTGTTGTATGCTGTAGTTTGCCATGGCCTGTCCTAAAACTTGCAGCAACTATTTGTATTGAGTGTTTCCAAAACGCTAGAAATAAAAAAAAAAAAAAAAAAAAGTCTTACTGATGAGTGGCACTGAAAGTGAAATCTCATTATCATGACAGTGTTTTTTAACATTAATATTTTGCAAGTGTAACAGCATAAGATTTATTGGATCTTGAACTTGCTAGTATTGCAGAAACTTATTTGTTGGGGGCTATAATTAGCAATGCTATTCTGGCTTGCAATATTTTTTGCATTTTAAAAGTCTGCATGTGTGGAAGTGCATGCATGTACAAGTTGTACAAGATGTGTATTAATTACATGTAATACTTAATGTGGGATACAGATATTTATATTTTATGAAAAAAATAATTCTCCAGTAAGCACTTAGTCATTCCAAATGTATCCCATTTGATACAAAACTATGACATATACAAATGGCAGTCAAAGCAGAAAATCCCTGCTGATAAAACACCTGTTCCTGTAATGTTCTAATAATGACTTGTTCATTTATTCTTAGTGTGCAGCACTCTGCTATGAAAGCAAAGTCAATGAAGGAAGACCTGGAGGAAATGAAATCAACGCTGTCTGGCTTAGAAGAACAAAAAGCCAAACTTGAAGAAGAAAATAAACATCTGGTAAACTGCTGTGTGAAAATTGTGTGTGCCTGTATATATACACGTGTATGAGGTAGATGTACGTGGAGCGATTCACATACCTGCCATTTTGTGTGTGTTCCTTATCGCATACAATGTTCTGTTGTCACATGTTGCATAGAAGCATTTGTTCTGTGCAAGTCAATAGATGGATGTAATGCAAGCTGGTTAGTTAACTTCTATACACACCTGGATGTAGTCAGTTCATGCCTCAGGCTGATGTGTAAAGTTTGCAGCACGTAAACCCTTTCGAATAGACTAGAAAAAAATCCACATTGTAGTTCATTTTAATACTGTATGATCACACTAAAGTTTTATAAACAATATCTTGAAATATTTTAGCAGGCTTCCAACCAAAAGGATATGTCACAAACGATCCAGTGCTCTAGGTACTTCTAGCAGAGCTTAGATTCATGTTTTCCCCTATTTACAAACTTCATGTTATTACCAAAACATTGAGCTTCAGCTTTCCCAAGGTATGGTAGCAAGTGCATCTGCTTATCTTGGAGTGAATCATGTTTGATGCAGAGTTTTTTTTAACAGAAGGTGCATGTTGTATTCACGTCATTGTAATTATGTTAAACATGTTTGATGCAGAGTTTTTTTAACAGAAGGTGCATGTTGTATTCACGTCATTGTAATTATTTTAAACATGTTTGATGCAGAGTTTTTTTAACAGAAGGTGCATGTTGTATTCACGTCATTGTAATTATTTTAAACATGTTTGATGCAGAGTTTTTTTAACCGAAGGTGCATGTTGTATTCACGTCATTGTAATTATGTTAAACATGTTTGATGCAGAGTTTTTTTAACAGAAGGTGCATGTTGTATTCACGTCATTGTAATTATTTTAAACAGGGAAAGGAGAATCAAGCTTTAATTTCCAAAATCAGCTCCCTCCAACAAGAGGTAAAGTATATGCAAGTTTTCTTTATTTAGAAAATTGTATGGGTGCTTTTTTAAAGCATGCTACTGACATGGAATGCTGTAGGAAGAGTAAATACGTTTTTCCCTTTGGGCTGATTTCTTTATTAGTTGCTGCAAAGCTTTTGGTGTTACAGCAATGAAAGGATATGAGAAATCAAGAGTACATGCAAACTAAACTTAACATGGTTCTACAGGTGGCCAGAACATATTTTAGCTTATGTGATGCAGCTCCTATCCTAAACATGATCCTGTGCTAATCATGATGATGGCTAGTACATTACCTTATCAGATTTGCTTGCTGCCTTCCCATTTAACTTCTATGCAACAAAGTAACTACAAATGGAACAGTCTTGCCATAATGTATCAGTAGTAGTGCAATAAAGTCTGTTGGGCCTCTGTATACACTTTAAACTCTGAGTGATTCTGATATCCCTGCCATGAAGATATGTAAAGGAACCATTACTTTAATGGTCATTCATGCTTTTATTTGATTGCCTGCTTTATTCATCTAAGGATTATAAGGGGAACACTATTGTGTTTTATATTTGTAGAAAGGATGAACATGCAATACAGTAATACTGCCTTTTAAAATCAAGCTACCATATGTTATTATTACCTACAGCCTTTATTGCATCTTTAATTACTTCTTAAATAACTTTCACTGTTTATCATGGTGTTATTGCCATGTCTGGTTGCTTCATTCAAGGTTTGAATTTAAAATGTACTTATTCTTGTACATAAGGCATGTTGCAATTATAACGTAATCAGTCATCCTCTTCTTTTGGCTGTTCCCGTTAGGGGTCGCCACAGCGGATCATCTGTTTCCATTTCTTCCTGTCCTCTGCATCTTGCTCTGTCACACCAAATCACCTGCATATCCTCTCTCACCACATCCATAAACCTTATCTTAGGCCTTCCTTTTTTCCTGTTACCTGGTAGCTTCATCCATAGCATATTTTTCCCAATATACTCAGCATCCGTCATCAGCACATGTCCAAACCAATGTAATCTTGCCTCTCTGGCTTTGTCTCCAAACCTTCCAACCTGGGCTGACCCTCTAATATACTTATTCCTAATCCTGTCCACCCTATTCACACCCAGTGCAAATCTCAACATCTTTAACTCTGCCACATCCAGCTCTAACTCCTGCCTTTTTGTCAATGCCACTGTCTCCAACCCATATAACATAGCTGGTCTCAGTACCCTCTTGTAGACCTTCCCTTTTACTCTTACTGGTACTAGTCTGTCAGAAATCACTCCTGACACTCTTCACCACCCAATCTATCCTGCCTGTACCCTCTTCTTCACCTCTCTTCCACACTCACCATTACACTGAACTATTGATCCCAAGTATTTAAACTCATCCACCTTCACCACCTCTACTCCTTGCATCCTCACCATTCCTCTATCCTCCCTCTCATTCACACACATATATTCTGTCTTAGTCCTGCTGACCTTCATTCCTCTTCTCTCTAGAGCATATCTCCACCTCTCCAGGGTCTCCTCCACTTGTTCCCTACTCTCACTGGAGATCACAATGTCATATGCAAACATCATAGTCCACGGGGACTCCTGTCTGATCTCGTCTGTCAACCTGTCCATCACCATTACAAACAAGAAAGGGCTCAGAGCTGATCCTTGATGTAATCCCACCTCCACCTTAAACGCATCCGTCACTCCCACCGCAGACCTCATCGCTGTCACACTACCCTCGTACATATCCTGTACCACTCTTACATACTTCTCTGACACTCCCAACTTCCTCATGCAATACCACAACTCCTCTCCAGGCACCATAACATAATCAAAGTAGTTGCAAGAAATTTCTGCAACAATCACTAGTGCAGCCCTAGAAATGTATCTTTTCTTACTTTAATAACCAGTTCCAGTTGCCTTAATTGCAATGAATTTGTACTGTTTTATTTTATGCTGTGTTTGAAAACCTGCATCTGTGTAACATGCTCGAGTGGGATTCATGGTGAATTAAGAACATTCCCCTTTGTGTACAGGTTTGAGATAGCAACAGTCTCTCAGTAGTCATTTGCATACAGCTGGTTAGTTAGTGATAGTGTGAATAATGAAACTATGCATCTTGCATATGTAAAAAGGATTGCTTACTTTGCATGGTGGTAATGCTTTTTTCCTTCTTTTAACCAGTTAAACTGGTAAATAAAAAAAAAACAAGAGAGCGTAATATTTCAATAGCTGGCATTTCGGGGCTAAAGACAGTAGGATCAGAGCCCTGATGGAGAATTTTCAAAAGCCACGTATATCAACCTTTTTTAGTTGATCATTTCTGACTTCCGGATTGCTTGCTTTGTAGAAGCAGAGAATGAGGTGTTGGGTTACATTTGTAATGGAAAGTTTGTGAAGTGTAAACAAGACAATAATTCTTATTGGATGAGGATATAATCAGTTGTTGTCCAAGAGGACCATGTTCAAAATACTTTTTCCCAAACCAGCTGTCAAAGTAGGATTATTTGCATTTTTAATGTTTAAACGTTTTATTTTCTATGTTCTGAAATTATTTTCTTCCTTATGCTTTGATTTTCTAGTCAGTTTGACCAAAAAATATTTGTTGAGCTCTCCTATGATTCAATAAATATATGCAAGATGTGCTAAGTAAATCTCTTGTAAACACTTGTATACATCTAACAAGTCACACCTGTATTAACAATAGTGTTTAGAGTATAGTGTTTAATCCTTGTATATTAAGCTGTCTTACTAGTCTGATCTGTTTTGTGTAACAATTCGATACCCTTTCTTATCTTAAAATGTCCTTGGCATAATATAAACAAAAAACCCACTTCCCATTCCAGTGCTGCTGTTATTGTACTTTTATATGTAAGCAAGATTACAGCCTTGGATCTGGAGGAGGTGAAAAAATAGTTCAAACTACTCTGTTCACATATCTCAAAAACTGTAGGTCATAAATACTCCTAGCTTAGTCAGTAACATGTCATCCCTCCTCCCATAAAGACATTCGTACCAACACGTATCCCTCTCCGTTTTTTACATTTCGATACATTCAGTATTGCCCAGCTATACAATTCAACAAGCTATTTCTGCATATCAGCCTAGTTCTGGTAGAATTCAATATAGCAGCTGTTACAGCTTCACCAAATTTGTGTAGTCATTACCTATTACTAGAAGGTGATATAGACATGTGTACACAGAAGAGAAAAGGCCCCAGTACAGAGTCCTGTGGGGCTCTACTCGGCACATTTACTCAAGATTTTATACTCCCTGATCTCGCTCTGTACTTTTGAGACAGATTGTAATCCATCTAAGTGGGCATCCTTTAAAGCTCTACTTCTTAAGTGCACTTCTAATTGATTTGTGAGGAACGAACTGAATCAAAAGCATTGGCCACATCTAAGAATATCATATCCTCGGGGATGTCTGCAACCAATGCTTATAACCATATCAATATACAAGGAATTTTAGTTGGTAACACACAAGTGACCCTGAGTAAATCCATGTTGGAATATATCACAATATTGTTTGTTCATTTCTTGTTTGTCTGACAGTTGGCTTACAGGTTTAAGGAGCTGTTTATTGTGGTCCAGAGCTGCATGGTTTGATTCCCCTCAGCCTCCATTACCTAAGTTTGTGACTCTGAGCAAGTGACTTAACAAGACACCTCTCCTGGTTTTGAGTGTGAAGGTCTATGGAGATCACTGCTCTGCTCTGGAAAACAAATAGAAATAAATGTTGGCAAACTTATTAACACTTTCTCAAAGCATTTCCTTGTGATGCTTATAGGACTGATAAGCCTGTAGTTTTCATTGTCTTCAGTTCTGTCAACATGTGAGGGGAATCGCCATGCCATTCAGGCAGAGAACTTTGCCCTCTTCCTTAGCATAACATTCTCTAATGTTGCACAACTTTGGGAAACATTAACATTTGATCAAGTGGCAAGATTAAGCATACACTTGCCATGTGCTGTGCACATGTAAAAGGGAAGGGGGAATACACTTAGTATGCTTTTTAGCTGCCTACTTGAGGTCAGTGTTCAATAAGAAAGTTATGCATTTGACTGAAGTAAAGAAAAGCATATTCATGTTAAGTTTTCAACATGCTGCTTTCAAAAAAAAAAAATTAGAAGAAAGGGTAGATTGACTCCCCACTGTACTGCGATTTTGCACATGCAAATGCCAACAAAATACAAAATTAATTTTCATTATTTTGCTAGTATTTCAAGTGTTCCTACAAATGACAGATTGAAAACTTGACAAGAATATATATGAATATATATATATATATATATATATATATATATATATATATATATATATATATATATATATATATATATATTGGATCTGGGAGCACTTGCAATATGCAAAATATGTAGTTAAATCAAAAGGTGCTTCAACAAAGTATTAGTTTAAGGGTGTGCACACTTGTGCAACCAGCTTATTGTACATTTTTTATTTTTTTATATTTTTTCCCCTAAGGGATTTGTTTTGTTTTTCAATTGAATTGTACAGGTTATAGGTCACATTAAAGGTGGGAAAAAGTTTTGAAATGATTTATTATGGTCTCATTTTTTATATCACAAAAACCTGGCATTTTAACATGGTTGTGTACACTTTTTATATCCTGTGTGTGAGATATATACACACACACACTGTATAGATTTTGTGTGTATATGTATATATATATATATATATATATATATATATATATATATATATATGCGTATATAAAATCTGTATAATGTCATGTTATATTTTTTAATTATTCTTTTTCCTATTCAGTCTCATTAGAGTGTAGTCAGAGAAATCACTTTCTGTATCTGCCCCCCTATGCTGTTCTCCACCCCTTGTGCAGAAGGCCCTTGCATTCTACTGACTTGCACCACTTAATTCCTTGTACACCTGTATACATCCATGATAATCCCTTCAGTCTTCCACCAAGACTCTTCACTTAATTTCCTCTTTCATTTACTTATTTTCCTAATATGACATTCACATATCCTAGAAAGTCTTTTTTTTTTTCAGTCCTATCATAATGTTACAGTTGCCTGCCTCTCCCTCTTCACTCTAAAATAAAAAAAAAAGTGAAAAACCGTGGCGGCAAGTCCATTTCCCTTCTGCCTCTTCCTCAATGTTCAACTTTGTAACCAAAAGCAGTGCTATATCTTCTAAAACATACTAAACCTAAGTATACACTTAAAAGCACTATTTTAATATTTAGATACTAGACACAACTTTATACTTCGTATATAAAAAAAGCACTCAACTTACACAACCAAAGGCTCTTTAATGAAATAAAAATAAGGTAAGCGCTTTCACGACCACAAACTGCCGCTTCATCAGACAAATAACAATAGATAAGGACCATAATATATATAGACTATTAATTAACTAATTGGCTGATGTCATCAAATTTTAACATTTTCTGTTTCTTTAAGTATATCTTTCTTCCATGTTTAATTTGATGACATTTCCATGCATATGTGTATCTGTTTGGACATCTCCCTCTGGGATTATTCACTTGATTTCTTATGTTTTCTCACAAAATCCTGTTGATGCATATTGCCAATTACCAAAGCTGCTCTGTTCCTCTCTCTCTTGCTCTAATTCCTCTCCAGGGGCTGCATCTCTATCTTAGAGCTAAGGTTTATCTTTGTACCCATGTTATTCTCTCTGGTTTCCGAGTAGTTATTAGTTCATATCATAACCTGGGTACTCCTCAACACTGTGATACGCACTTTCAGTAAGAAATGTGTGTGCCCTATTTTCTACTACTTTTTTTATTGTATGCTTTATTAACATTTTAATACAAAATAAAAACATAAGTTCCTGTCTGGTCTAACAGTAGAAGCATGCAAGAATGTATCTTGCATTATCTTCCTCCAGGATCTTTTCGTTCCTTGGTCCCTCCCCACTCAGTAGACACTCGAGCTTCATTGTGTATTTCAGAATTTCCAAACCTTATTTTAGCATTGTTTTTATGTACCGTCTTAGCTATAAATCACAAAAGATTCATCAATCCCACTAAAGAAATCTTTTCCCTCATTGTTTAACTTTTCTGCCTTGGAATTCAACTTGGTGTCAGACCTTTGTATTAACCACTGTCCTGTTTTTTTTTTTTTTTTTTTTCACCTCTCCATCTCTGTCTTTGTGGGTAGGACTTCATAGCCATCATCTTTCCCGCATATATTATCATAGTCAGCTCTTGAAATAAGACTGGACTATTCTTCTGACGCATGATTGTCAGTACTGAGCTGTATTTTCTGCAGAGCTGCCCTTTTTATGCTGAGCTAAGACAATGCAGGAAAAATACAGTTCATTTTCCTGGGAGCACAGCAAATGGATTATTGCTATGTGCTTTGACATCTGGCCACCTACCACACAGGTTTTCAGGATATGCCAGCTCCCTTTTAAAGAGCATGACACTTTTTTTTTTCTATTGGTTCCAGCATAACAAATTAATCTATAAAGATTTATTTTATTTCAGCCTCATTATGTGACAATATTAATGTCAAAGGAGATATTGATAGTACAATTTCCATTTGTTTTATGTGGAATATGCCTTAATAGTGTGCTGAGGCTAGCTGGTCAGTAGGCATGACAGCTAGAAAAAATAGGTAAATGCATGAAGATATTTCGTAAATTAAACTTCAGGGTGTCATTTTGTTGCCATCATTACTTTAGGGCCAGTGTGCTAGTTCCTGTAACCCTCTCCCTATAAATGTATGTGTATCCCATTTTTAAATCTCATTTTATCAAGTTATTCTGAAGACTTTATTTCAGGCTCTACTTGTTCTTCCCCCATGACTTTTTGAATCATCAGCACCCCAGGCGGAAGCATAGATGGGTTAATCAGTGCCCTGACCAGTCCCACAAACTAGTGGCCAACCCCCAAAGTTCTTCCATTCATTCTACTGGCACACCAGCCAGGTGCATATGATGCTCCCTGCCCCTGACCACCCTTCCTCAAACTTTATTATTATTTAACTGTCATTTTTTTCTGATAAATTTCTTGCTACAATTTATAACCTGCATAGAGTGCTACAGTACTCAGATTTTACTTATTTATTATTTTTTTTTTTTTTTAATTGTAGCAAACTGCTTGCTAGAGTTTAGACCATGCACTGATCACTGCCACTTTAAGTATGACTACAAATGCAATACCAGATTGTAAAAGCTAGTATTGTAGTAAAGAGCAAGCAGAGGGTGATTGATGACTGATCTTTTCACCAAACGCTTTGTGCTCTGAGCAATTGCCCCTTTTGCCCTGCCCTAGCTATACTACTGATGCCAGGTTCTGTATGCTGCCCATGTACTTGTAAATAAAATGTATAAGTTAGCTTTCTTTCACCTTCCCCTTTGACTGGCTCATCAGGTTAGTTCTGAATGCATGCCCTTTTTGAGTTGTATGCCACTGTGCTTCAGCCCTTACTTCTACTTTAACATAACACACTGTAGAAAAAAAGTATTCAGTTAATTTATAAAACCTTTGGGTCTCCCTTCTGCTGTATTACTGTATCCATATTCTTTAGTGTTTCTGCGTAGCTTAAATTGCTTAACTTAACCTTTCCTCAGAATTTTTTTTTTTAATTTGCTACAGTATCTCTTTTCCCATAATGTTTCCTTTGGGGGTACCATGTTATCCCATAATTGAGACTTGGTTTTATTATTGAACTGAACAGAGATAAAGCAACTTGTTTTTTATTGTGAATTCCAAGAATATTATTTTTTAATGCACGCTACTTGTCCTTTTAGTCATTGCAGTTCAGTCATCTGTTTATACATTAAATGCATGCCACTTTGTATAAATCTTATACTTTTTTGGAAAACATGACCAAAAACTTATCTTTTCATACTGCTATGAATCTGCTTATTGATTGGTTACTGTGAATCCCTGTTTATATATGTTGGCTTATGTCTCTGTATTATCAAACTATTTAGTTTTAATTCAATTTTTTGATTTACTGACAATGTACAACACGGAGAGATGAGTATTCATTATACTTTTATTTTTGCACTGTTCAGAAAATTGAACAAAAGCTGGACCTTTTCATTATGTCCACTGCTAAGATAAACAGTCCATGTGTTAAAATGGACCCCCCCTTCCCCCCATGAAATTCCCTTTTTTCCACTTACAATTTGAGTGATACTATTTACATCTATTTTTTAACAGAAACGTAACCAAATGAAAGTGTTATCTATCAGTAGTATTAAAACACATTACTGGGAGACATACAGATATCCATAGAAACTACATAATTCAAACCTCAAACATAGTTTCTGTGATTTATATTCATGAACTAAGTGTAGTTGTGTATGTCGTAATCTACATTTTGTAAAGCAATGATAAAGTGTATCCTAGTACCCTTATATTCTTACATTATCTCAAGTTTTAATCAAGTGTTTTGTTAATATTTTGAACTTTGAAAGTTCTGTAGTCTTTAAGCTTTTATGATTTCTGTGCCCCTCTTTTCTATGTAGATGGTCACCCCAAAGTGTAGTCTAATTTTCAGGTATCACTACTGTTCATAAGCTTTTAGTGAGTTGTTTGTGTAGTACACTCCTAACACTTTTCTATTCGGTCATTATCTTTTATCGCATCATTAACAACCTTCTGAGTGGTTACAGACAGTGGCAGACAGTGTCTTCATTTGATATCTCTGTAAAATGTTGCCTCATAAATATGCATTTGCAAAGTGTTGCTAGCTATTTTGGTGCCTAGTGCTCTCCCTGATCTGGCACCCCCCAGCTTTGAGTTATTTGAGTTGAGTGGGGGGGGGAGCTGCTCTTTCCTTTTCAACTGTAGTAAATTGTTACATGTGTAGCAAGCAGCTGCTATGCTTTACCAAACATTGAGCATTAAGCAGTTAATTCTGTCTGAAAATGCATTGCTGTCATTAATTTCTAACTGCCAGTAATTTGCTGTTTTGCACCCATAGTGACTGCCCTGTTTGCTTCTCCCTAATTTCACCTTGCTTCCTTTGTGTACCCTTCCCTGTAGTACATTGTATTTCCTATATTTAACATTGTCAAAAAAAAAATCTTAGTGTAGGCCGAGAGGAGTATATTCATTTGACTGAAAGCTCAAAACACAAAGTGTTCAAACTCAAAATATTATAAACCATTAAACCCTCACACACCCTATTCAGTATATATAACAACTTTGGAAGTGCAGAACAGTGGGGAAGTGTCAGATTCCCATTTTCAGTTGTGGAAGATTTAACATTTTGAGCTTTTCAGTATTTGAGTTTTCAGTCAGATTAATATATTCCAGGGAGAGGACCCTACTCTGCTCTGAACTTACTGATGTCAATGATAAGTGAGCTACCCTTTTGACCTACTAATAATAGATTTATTAGAATTATCTGAGCCATGCCCTTCAAGTTAATGAAAGTAATATTTTTTTTTTATTTTTTTATTTTTACAGAATAGTAGAAATATGTTGGATATAGATGACCTGCAGAAGAAAGTCCTAGAACTTTCTAACAAGAACACAGAGCTCCAGGTAAGTAGTGTGTTTGGAACTATATTATGATTGGCATATTTGTGTACTAAATATTGAAGCCAAGAATCAAAATGTGGTACAGTCGGTCTTTTTCTGACAATATTGTATTTGTATATTATGAAGACAACCACAGCCATCCTCTCTCTGCTTTAATTATCCTTGAATTGTTTTTGACCATATTTTATTTTTCTTCACTTATAGTTTAGTAGAATTATGGATAGAGCAGTAGCCGAACACAGTAGTCATTGACCGTATTTGTACAACAGTGCAGTGCAGAATAGGAGGATTTTAAACTCTTACTTATAGGTATAAATTGTATTGGGAAATGTTCAATGTTTAGAGGTGCTGAATGCCTATGGTGAGAACTGATGAGCTGTCATTGTATCATCATAAAATTTTCTGTACTGAAAGACCGAGTAAATATTAAAACCCTGATGAAAGTGTTAATTTCCCTGTAGATTAGCAGTAGTCTGATTGTTGTGGCCTGTTTTGCTACAAGATATTGCAGGAGATTTACTAGTTAATAATGTTAGCATTTTGGTAGTATAATTGGCTTTCAAGAGTTTTGCAAACGCATGTAAATGGCAATTGATATTTGCATACCCTACAATACTGCTCATCAGGCATGCAAATGTTTGACATCTGATGCAGAAAAAGTATGAACAGTTTCCTTCTAATCCTTTTCTAGATATCAATTATTTTCTAGATGGTAACTGTTAAAGGATAGTCAAGATGTCTTGTATGTGAATGCAGTGTGTAACCAGTAATAAACTATTCAGTCACTAATGTTATAATGAAGTGCATATTCAACTCTAATTTCTTTAGGGATAGAAATACATAACATAACCTTACAACAGAAAGTAGCAATGATTTTCTCATTTCTGAAACCGAGATAAATTGTAGCAGCCATTGTATAATTCAGGTTTTGTTAGATTGGGAAGTATTATAAAAAAATGAATCACAACAGCAGTGTGCCACATAATCACGGTTACATCCAGATTAGGAGGAGTACTTCATACAAAAATACTGACAGTCTAGTGGCATAGTGGTGCCGTGGTCAATGCTGCTACTTCAGGCTTTGATTTTGCTTGCTGGTTGGGGTGTTTCTTGTAAGGAGTCTGCATGGCTGGGATCTTCTATGGGGAATCTGCATGCCATCCCTGTGTATGTGTTGGATTTTGTTACAGCACTTGTTTCCTCTGTCAGCCAAAGACATGGCAATATGTCACTTGGTAATTATGTAAACCACTTGGAGCCATATTGCAATGTGGTGGTATGCTTCCTTTGGACTGGTGTATGATCCAGGACTGTTTCTCTGCTGTATACTTATTGCTTGCTGGAATGAAATGAAACTCTCCAATGACTCTGAAAAAGGATAATGTAGATTTTCAGATATTGAATGAGCTTTTATTGTAATGAAAACACACTTGAGAGCAATATCAAAATGCCTAAAATTAACAGTAACTATAGATATACATCTGCTTGTACATTAAATGCATGCCATGTCTGTTTTCAACAGTCCTGCTCAGCTGTCAAAAAGAATAACATCTTCTGAAGATGAACCAAATGTGCCTTTCATTAAAGGGTCTAAGGTTACTTTCAAAATATTTGATAAAATATTCCTGAGTCACTCCACTGCAGAAATAGATAGAAAAAAGTGCAGCAATTCTAGTGTTTTCTGCAGTATTTTCAGCAAAAGAAAAACATCAGATCCAAATAATACCAGATTTCACCATCCTTTTGTTTTAGACACTTGTTGAAGATGCTTTAATACTTGCTCTCTCATATTTGTTGTCCTAACTTTCCTGACATTCCTTTCTGTGCAGCTTCTATCCTGTCTATCAGAGCATCTCTTCTCATTTAACCAGATATTTGAACCTCTCCTGCAGTATGTTCCTCCTCTACCATATTTATGCTGTTGATGAATTTGGAATTTTACTTTTCAAAGTGTCATCACTTCTCACATTTTTTAGTTTATCATCCTGCAACTATTTTGGACATATATTGTGTTTCTTTGCCTTCCTTTTGTGAGTTATTTTCCCCAAAACCTTTTTGTCCTTGACAAGGGTGTAGTGTCTGTAAAAATGGAACAATTTCATAATTGAATATCAGTAAGACATCCATAAGACTTTGTGGCCTTCAAGTCACTTTCTATCTCAATGGTGGTGTTGCTGCCCTTTCATTCTAATGGCATAGAGCTAGCCTTCCTTTAGCTTGGATACCTTTCCCTGGTTATGTCTTAGAAATGCATACATAATGCAAGGTGGGGTTCCATCCCAACTTCCATACTTTTCAATGTGCTTATGAGTGATTCTGTTCGTCAGCCATTGGCTAATCTTTTATTTTGTTGTTCTCCATCTTGTAGTATTCAACATGTTAACAAGTCTGTCATGATAAAAGTTAAACTACTTACTAAAATGTAACTAGGTGCTCTTTAACATTACCATCTCTACCACAACTCCAGTAATCCTATCAGTAAGCTAGAGAAAAACTACTACTTGTAGTCATCCTACTGTGAACTCCTGCTGCTTTGGATCCTATGCTCCAGTGTTGTTGTTTTTACATTATAGCTGGTAAGTAGTCCTACTAGAATATCCTTGTACATTTTCCAGAGGAATCCTAAAAAGTAAGACGGCAGATGGAGTAAACTAGTAGCATAATGCAATTTAAATGTGTGCACCACCAACCGCCAGCTACATCTAAAAAGGGTGTACAGGTGGTAAAATGTATAAAATGTAAAAAAATAACTAGTAAAAAGAGCAAATACTCAAACCAGAATTTAATATGTGTAAGCTATCGATTAATAACTCCATAATGAAGTTGTATTGAAACTATAAAAGAAAACATATGGAGGAGTGAGCACCATGCATTGTCCATGCCATTTCCATGATTGGAATTAGGAATGTCCTTTTATCTAAGCATCTAACATTGTAGATGTTGTTTTGGGCTTCTTTCAAACCATGTTTAATCATGAAGTTAAGGATTAGGATACTACATATATTTGTTAGATTTAGGAGCTGGATTTAGGGGAAGTAAATATCGCCCTTGTAGGATCTCAAAGATTTACATATAGAAATTATTCCAAAAAGCTGTCAGCATGCTAACATGGAAGTGAGCCTGTTGGAAGTTTAGAGGAGGGGTACATCCAAGTCTGATGAATATGTAAACGTAAAGTTTATCTAGAATAATATCCATGAGAGATCATAACTTAAATGTGGCATTGCTAAAACAGGAGTATTCTAGCTGTTATATTTTTGTGTTGAGAAGATTTATTAATATTTGCCACAAAATGTGCTGGAAGCACATCGAGAGTGGGCAGTTCTGGTTTTCAGCTCATTATAAAAGATTTATTTATTTTTTTGCTTTTCTATACATCAGACCTAATGTACTTTTACTGTTGGAAAGTTTGGCAGTGAGTTAAGTGGTAAAGTGGTTTGGTGCAAAAGCAATCCTCTTGTTTTCTGCTGTGTTTTATCATAGTTTATAAAAGTTTTGATGTTACACCTTCCTGACATGCCAGCTCATTATTTTTTCTATTTTATATATTCAGTGGCCCATATATAATTGGACCAAATCATCTTGTAAAATTGTCCTTTTCGACCCTTTTCAGCCATGACTGAAGCTAATCAAATAAATGGTATGCTGATGGAAAACAAAGCACAGCAGAAATGTACATATATAGTGTGGTAGGGTGCATAGCTATACGTCAGTGGTATACAAAGAATGGTTCTCAATATATACAGTAGCATACTTAACAGGTGAGGACTATAGAGTTCGTCCAACTTGGTTGCATAGGGTAAGGTGTGAAGTAATGGCAGTAAACCCAACACACCTGCTACTAGTTAACTTATCTAGTGCAAACCTTAAGTAATATGAATGAGCATATGATTTTGTTTGACTGAGCTTAGCTTTAATCATAGTTTTGGAAACAAGTACATTTAGACAGTTATCTGAGCAATGATAAGAAGACTTGTGACTGGTTTTACTATAGACAGACTGCTTCCTACTTGTGCAAGTCCTCTGTATAATCTGGTCTCATTTGGAGTTGTATTTGGTTCCCAGATCACAGCTTTATGCTATCTTTCTCACAGCGATGGTGGTGCTTGTATAGTTACCCATTCCAATTCAGAAGTGTACTACAAGAGAAAGCTAGAGCAAACAAAGTTACCCACTGTCAATATAAAAAGGGCAAGTTTTTATTCAGAGTTTACCATTTCCATAGTTTTACCTTGGGATATTAAATAAGAAAACTGTCTTACACATCTTTAAGAGTTGGGATATGCTGCATGATGACACGTATGCCATTTCTATACACGTTTCCTCTTACATTTGTTTTGACAAGAGTCTTTCACAATTTTACGAGGCCGAAACCATATGTGCATCGTACCTTCAAAGAATGCCCCTTTTCAACAACTGCCTTCTCTTTAGGTAATATGCATTCACTAAACCCCCTACTTAACAGTATGTGTGTAGGTCTAGAGACCTCATCAATATAGAAGAAAGCAGCAAAAATGCTGCACAATTTGTACCAAAGAGCAGAAAGAGAGAAGAAATGGAATCCCAGGAAAAATAGAAATGTCATCCAGAGAGAAGAAATGGAAATACAGGAGAAATAGAAAATGTCATCCAGAGAGAAGAAATGGAAATACAGGAAGATAGAATTTATAAGTAACTTGAGGAAAACCAGTCTAAATATACAACGTCTTTCAAAAAAGAACCTGTTCCACATGTTCTGAAATGATTACAGCTAATCATAACATTGGTGCAGCTAGAGTGAGCTCAATGGTAGTTTTTCTTGTTTGTATGTCAGTGAGGTTGTTTTGCAAACATTTGTTACATCACTTGGTAGAGACACAGTTTAATTACATACGCAGGGTACTATACAAAACATTCCTTCTATCAAGATTTGATTGTGGAAAGTTTTTGTCAAGACTGTCCTCTTCGTACATCTCGCCTGTTTTAACCAAACATCATACAAATCAATGCCGATCATTAACACTAACAAAATCCACTTGCCTGTACTTATGTACATGAAAAAATAGGCTGCTTGAATCCATTTCAGAGAATTCAATTGATTCCTTGATATTCAAAAACTCCTTCGTTTTTTTTTTCAGATTAGAGATAAACAAGCAAGTAAAAGTTACTTTTTTTCTCAAAGTTTGAACATTTTACATAGATTCAAACAGCAATGCTGCTTATAAAACAAATTATTCCATTGTCTTACAGCTGTCTTCAATATAAAACAGATTTAGACATTGTGCTGTAGCTGATGCAATTCATCAGAACACAGTAATCGTGCATTACATGCTGTAGTTTGCCTGATAAATAAAATGCTCAAGAGTAATAAAATGAAGCAGACTGCCTGTGATGATGACTGTGATAGTTTGGGCAAGTTCATTTGAAATGCAATTCAGGTACCCAAAATAATTAACAGTGATGCAGTACCGCATGTCTAGCTGTATGGGTTATATCCTTGTACCCAAACTGTCAGACAGTTCAAGCGAAGCTGACTGAATGGCAAGTTTGGTCGCAAACCCCTTCAGAACTTTATTGCTGTTGAATAATATGCTCCTCTGAGGGCTTTGAGGATCAACAGTCAACTTGTGCTTTCCTTTGCTGGGAAGATAAGTTCCCTTTGCAGGGGACCTTCCATATGATGTATTACTTTTGTCTAAAGGAGAGTTATCTTAATGCTAAGAGTGTTGTATTTTTAAAGACTCAAAACTGTAACTTGCATTTAACTGAAGTACTCAATTTTTTCTGTCAGTTTTACAGTGGTGTAAACTAATACTTAGTTAATTCCAATCCTTAGTTTACATTTGTGGGGTTGGCGTAATGTTTGCATTTCTGTCTAAAATTTAACTTCTGTGGACTGCTAGTGTTAACTGGCAATTGCTGCTTAGCTTCCCAAGGAAAAAAAGCAACATTTTTGGTTTGACCTTGGAACAGACTGGTCCTTTTTACAGGCACAAAAAGAAAAAAATAAGCAAACAGCCTTTGCCATTTAGCCAGGCTAGCAGTTTGCTTCAGCTGCAGGTGGGGTGACTCTGTTGTGGCCATTTGATGTACCTAAGGCCACTAATTTTTTTACCATGGATCCAGTTGGTGTAACACCAACAAGCCCCTCTGGAACAGAGGTGTTAGCCACATAGTCTTTGGCTGTTAGGGTCTCCTCACTGGGCAATGGAGAGATGCTCTTGTTTCTATGACAGGGAATAGGGAAAGTTTCCCTTTTTTAGAATGCTGTGCCCATCCCTGAGTAACCTGCTGCTGCCGCCATATGAGTAACACATTGGCCCCATTTTTCCTGTCCAAAAAAAAAAAAAAAAAATTACAAAAAACCAAGCATGTATCTACACCTCAACAATTTTCTCTGGATAGGAGTAGTCTATTGAGTCTGTCTGAGGGCTTAATTCAGGCTTTTGATCCTTCTTGTAAAGTAGTTTCTGGTAAAAGAAAAAGGGATTCTTCTTTTCCTAAAGATTCAAGATTCTGATCAGAACAGGAGGATGCAGGGGCAGATAGTTTTTTTTCCCCTCAGATTTCTGAATTGCGCACAAAGGAGAGCTCAGTTTCTGATCCTCCCTGTGAAGGTTTTTCTTTCTTTGAGACTTGCTAGAGTGTGCTAGTGTTTGCAGTGGAGTTTCAGTCCATTAGAAATTAAAGGACTTTCCAGAACCTACACTGTTTCCACTTGTTCTGTCCACATTAGAGGGTGTGTGTGTGTGTTACTGCCTACAATTTTCCTGGTAGTGAGAAAGATGCCCCTAAAAATGCAGATGGGATGTATATACCCTATTCCCAAACCTGACTCAGGAGGTATATCTTTACTTGATTCCAATATTACTCTTTCTGATGATGATGGGAAATTGATTAAGTAGGGGTATCTTTAAATTGAGAGGTTCATATGTTCTGACAAATTGTGAAAACTGAGGAATGTTTTATCTGTGGTTTCATCTTGTGAGGAAAATCTGCTTTAAATAATTTAAGTTTCTTCACAGGTGACTACTCATTCTTTACAGTGAGTGTCTCTGATAGTACTACCAGGGTTATAGCCTTTGGTCCTATTTTTGAGGAGGTTTACATAGCTGCTTTCTCAGAACCTCCCGGATAAAAAAAGAGATTTTAAATTCTCCCTTGGATAGAGATTTGGGGTTTGACCTTGAGAAGATGTGGGGTGTTATCTGTGCCAAAGAGAATAGAGCAGTGCATGTGTAACCTATACCAGCATAGTTCGCTGGAGTTTTGTAAATAATTTTGTGTTATTTGACTAGCACATTGACTTGTACAGGTGCTTATGTTAAAAATGTATAAACAGTGTTGTAACCGATTAAATGTTTGTTTAAACTGAGAATTCTGAAAGGGAAGAGTAAATGTTTTTGAAATTGTTCTATAGCTTTCAAATACTGCAGCAGATCTTCAAGTGCTGTGTGGGTATTGTACCAGAGTCAGGTGATCAAATGTGATGTGCTTCTATAATCTGCACTAAGAGGATGGAACTCTCACAGCAGTTTGTTTATTTATTTGACACTTGTTAACTGGGTTGGTCCAACTGAGCTAGAAGCCCATTTTCAGTAGAGACCTGAGGAGAAAAGCTCCAGGAAATGGCGGACAATATTCATATAAAATGTATTTTAAGCTGTAGAGTACAGTAATAAAATAAGCAAAACATGGAATATGCACAAAACGTTAAGCAAAAATTTGGTTACAATAAACATGGATCAATTTAACAGAATCTGGCAATTACAACTGTGTGCAATATGTATTTACAGATGGGGCACAAAATGTACAAAAAAGGCAGATTGGCGTCAACTGACAAGAGTGTCAGTAACTACAAAAAATGATGAACTACATATGTAATTACATTGTTGTTGTATCGATACTTAAGATTGTGAGAGAGGGAGATTCAATGAAAAGTAGCCATACAGTTATTGGAGTAGAAGAGAGTTCATGTAGGCTCCTGGCAATGGCAGATCCATGAGCTTAAAAGAAAAAGTTTGTTGCTTTTTGAATTGATTTGTATTTGAGATGCTTCTAACAGAGTTAGGAAGTTTGCTCTAGGCTGAAGACATATTGTAATTGTAAAGAAGTTTACCAATGTTTTTGTTGGGTTTATGTATGTCAAGGACTTGTTAGAGCTTCTGAGAGATCTAGTGTGGGTGTAGAAGGAAACTAGAGAGGAGAGCAAGAGGCAGGCAGTAGGTTTGTGTAGGATGGAACGTGCACTTTGCAGCTGTTGATGGGGGAATTATGGCCATTGCAGTTTTTTTTAATGCAATGCAGTGGTGTGATTTATAAGGTTGGTTGTTGCAAATTTGACAATTTTATTCCATGTTTGTTCAAGTTGGGAGATTAATATGGATTGTAAGTGGAGAGGCAATACAGAAGGCATGGCAGGAGGAAAGCCCTATCTAGGGATAGTTTGGCGTCTGGTGTAAGAATTCTTGCGTTGCTATACAGTAAACCCAGTTTTTGATGCGTCTTTTTGATACACTGATGAATGTGCTGATCGAGTTTTAGTTGGTAATCTATTATGGTGCCCAGGAGTTTAGTATGTGGATCAACTTTGATAATTGCATTTGGAGAAGAGATGGAAAAGGTGAATTTGTGGTGGAGAGCAATCTTGGTTGAAAGAGTAAGAGTATAGTTTTCTTAGGGTTTAGGATAAGCTGGTTTTCATTAAGCCATTTTTCTACAGTGATATGTGTTTTGTGTATATGAATGAAAATGTGACATGCTGTCAGAGGTAGTGATGAGTGTTGAGTCATCTGCTTATTGGATAAGAGTCGAGTGGCTGCAGGCAGAGTTGAGTTGTATTGGTAAAGCTATTGAATAGAAGAGGCCTAGGATACAACCCTGAGGGGCCCCTGTTTTTACAGACAAGAAGGGGAATCATGAAGTGAGCCATCAGACAGATTGTAGTCTATTGATAAGGTAGCTGGAGAACCACTGCATAGTGCAAAGAGAGAGGTTAAGGTCAGTTAGTTTTGTCAGTAGTTTTCAGCGAGACAACTGTCAGTTTGCAGCTCATCACCTTGCCTTGTGGAAGTAAGCATTTCCACATCCAATCTTGCCTTGTAGTAATTAAGTTAGCTAGGGAACAGTTATTCATTAGACAGTCAGGAAATACAGTCAGACTAGTTAAGTATTTTTTATTTTTTTTGCATCTGTTTGAATCTGTCCAACTGTGTGTGTTTTCCTGTGATCGAAACTCTGGTGTTTATTGTACTTGGATGTTTAGTATTTTCATGTTTTCTATTTTATTTATTAAATATTTTTGTACCTTTCATTGTGGATGGTCTTTTAGAGAATACTTTTAACATCTTGAGAGTACTTGTGCCTATTTTAGTGATGCAGTGGCCACTCCAAAAAAACCTTGTTGCTTTGATTACACTCTACCATTTATATTAGTATTGATTTTACTCAGTACAATTGGATACCCTTATAAAAGCCTGAGAGTAGTTGTCTGGTGGCAACTTGGTTACCTTGTAGTCTTGGCAGAAGGGGTACAGCTGGTAAATCTGTACCAGCCTTTCCCAGGAGTTTGTGTGAAAATTAATACCCAAAATGTGGGTGCATCAGCTACTTGAAACTGGGACACAGCGCTTCAAAGCGAGTCTTGTTTGGGATCTAAAGAGGCAGAGTCTCTAGTCCCAGGTCTGGAGTGTGTTTCCAGTGTGCTCTTGGGGGGAAACTGTGCTTGATTCAGAGAGCTGCATTTGAAAACACTGTGTCAATCCATTCCTGTTTTGGGTGGCTGTCTCTCAAGTGGTGAGGACTGAGGCTTGTTGATTACTGGCCCTGGAGTAGAGAGGCCTTCACAGGCCCCTTTGTTAGTTGAACAAAAAGTGTGATGGAAAGGACAAGCTGAAACATGGACACTGTTTTTCAGTGCTCCTTTTACAAATTTTCCAAGGGATTTTCTATCTCATCCAATTTTGGTAAAAAGCAGAATAAACAGTCTCAACAAAATGCAGGTGTATGGATGTTTAAGAAGAAATGGCAAGGCGAGTCCAAAAAGAAGTCTTGAACCTCCCAAAACCATGGACAGTCCAAGTCTGAATCACTATTCAAGAGACCTTTTGACCCTATCGCACCCTGGCCACTTTTATCTTCCAGAAAGTCTGAATCTCAATTTTTCTGTTTAGCAACAGGTTGTTTCAGACAAATTAATACATTGTTATCGACTAATTATCCAAGGGGTCTTTCTAAGCCTAGTCAAGTTTTCCCAAAAGAATAATGATGTACTACATCCAAATAGGATATTGAGGGTCAGGCGTTTATATTTTGATTCTGAAAATACTTCATCAAAGTTACAGATGCCAGTGGGAGGAATGTCCTCCTTTCCAGGAGGTTATTCTTCATCTTCTAGATAAGACTCTGTTTCTACCATATCTTCATCGCATGTTGCCACAAGGAGATATAGAACCAATTCACCTTCCCAGGTGTGGAAGGGGTTTTATTCAAAGGTTTTCCTAGTGACAACGAATAAAATGCTTGGAGACCTGCTCTGGATCTTTCTTTCCTAAACCTGTTTGTGATATTGCCCAAATTCATAATGATGTCACTTCACAACCTGTTAACTCTTCTTCCTCTCTCAAGTTTACTGGCAACACTATTCTTAAAAGATGTTGATCACATTCCTATTAATCCAGACCTCAAATGTTTAAGGTTTTGTGTGCCTGAATCACACTATATGCCTACAAATGGGGGAGAAAGGATACTCCATACTGCAGACAACACTGGTACTATATTGACAGAACTAAATCTTTCAGATCTTCAAATCAGTCCCTTGTTTTTTGTTTAGGTAAGAGGGGACAACCTGTGTCAAAAGAGACTATTGAGCTATTGCTCATCTAAAGCTATTACCTGTTGTTATACTCACTATAACAAGTATTCCATGCAGGGTCAAGGCCCACTCTATCAGAGCCTTAGCTTCATCTGTGGCTTTTTGGAAAGGGTTGGATTACAGAAGTATTCCACAAGCTGTCCTGTGGTCCTCTGTGCCTACTTTTACAAAGCACTATAAGCTTGATTCCTTGTGTAGGTCTCAATCAAGCTTTTCTAGGACCATTCACCACAGACTCCTAGACTCTTCTCCTTTCACTGCCTTAAATGTACCTTAGCTAAGGTAATTGATCCATATAGCTAAAGCTACTGCAACAGTGATCAATATAATGAACATAGTATAGCTGTGCAAGTTAAACTTAACATAACAGAAGATGTTTGAATGATCACCGCTGCAGTAGCCACTCCCTCCCTCCATCCAAGTTGTTGTTTTTTTGTATGTTGTAGACATTTATTTATTTTTCTTAGTATTGTCTGTTCGAGGCTCGGCCTCCCTCTCTCTGCTGGTAGGAAAGCTCTGAAGGGCTTTGCTCCCAAACTTGTCTTTTAGTTACCTTTGCTCGAACTGCCTAACAGTTTTGGCACAAAGAAGGCACACTGAAGCTTTCAAAGCTGGCCAGCTCTTGTATCTTTGCCAGGATATAACTTATATAGCCAAGACTACTATAGTCTGCAGCAGTGATCATTCATACATCTACCATTATGATAAATGTAACTTACTAAATACTATGGAAAGTACATTCGTGCATGTTAAGGCAACGTGTTGACCAGAAATGTGCAAGCAAATGATGGAATTAAATTGCACCAGTTGTGGATAATAACGTGTAAAATACCAAGTAGTGCAGTCAGATGAATATCAGATAATTGTTAAAACCCAAACTAATACATACATGGTGGACAAAAAGCCCTGATTCAAGTAAAGATGCTTCTCTTTGTCCATGATTACAAACATATGCAGCATATTCACTCATTTTGGCACTGATTGATCTGAAAACCTAGATGTTCTTTCTAATTTAGATTCATTGCAGTCCATTCTTACAAGTAATTTGTTGAAATGTATTTATAAAATGCATTATCTCATTTTACAACTGAAGCAGAAAATCCAAAGACAGATGTGCCATTTAGTGGTGATTAAATACAGATCTCAGAAATAAATGTAATGTTGCTTTCCTTCATTGCATAATTTCTGGATCAGTTTCAAAATTTATCTGCATCATTTAATAACAGATGCTAAGTAAACTATATGGTAGTTAAACCATTTAATGGCATGCACTGTTAAGATTTATTGTACAAGTGCTGTGAGCAAGAATGCCATATTAATATCTACTATGTCTTCAATGCAATATTTCTAGCAGTAGACAAATTGTGACAACATGCAGTAAAGCTTTTGCATGTTCTATGTACTGTATTTGATATACGTGCTTAAGTAAACCATTTTCTCAAAAAATGTACCTTTCATTATGAATGTACCTTATTCAGTTTCACCTTGAAGCATTGACATAGCCAGGTAGTTTATAAAGGCAGAATTATTTCTAAAGGTCAAATAAATGAAATATGGAAGACTGAAAGTTGCACTGAAATAATAGTCACTTATTTGGTGTAAATACAAAGATACAGTGCAAGACTGCATCTTAATATGCAGTAAGAACTCAGAAAAGTTTATAAATAAATATAAAAAAAGTTGAGGGTAGAATATAGAGTTTAAAGCTGTTTCTTGTCTGGGCTAGCAGTATTTGCCTTTTTGGATCCAAAGAAATGAAAGCTGACCAGAATTAAGGAAAGCCTCTAAACCAGAATGTCAAATTAAACTAAATCCTTAAGTATTGGTCCATTGTTTGAGTGAGTAGCCCAGATAGTTTTCTTACTCTCTAAGAATTCTTTTTTATTACATTTTTTAAGACATTTTATTATTCCACTTTTTGTTTTTGCTCCTTTCATATTTGTGTAATGTGTATTACCTACCTCTGTTTATAAATTTTAATCTTGCATTGCTGATGTCTGTTTAAACTTGTACTAACCATCAGAGCTTTTCTCCCCAGGCCTCTACTGAAAATGGACATATATCCAGCTAGACTAGCCCGGTCAACAAATGTAAAATAAAATAAATGAAATAAATTCATGTCTCCTAATTTGGCCCATGATTTCATGGCTGAAATGTTTGTTTCTAATGCACAAACATGTTCCTTAGAGTCACGATAGCTTCCTATGCAAATATTATTACATTTTCAAGTAGCAACATATATTGTATGCTGTGTCACAATTAATAAACTGATGTTTAACCTGTGTAAGATTTTCTTAAGATTAATAACTGAAGTAAGATATGCATTGTTTGTCATGTACACAACCTTTCATCAGTGACCAAGAAGATTTTTGGTAATTTGAGGCTACTCTCTATATTGCAATGCAGTGATTCAAGTTGCTCAATTGGCAACTCTTTGGTCAACTGCCAATCCATTAAAAAAAGGTCTGAAACAACTTCTGGTAAACCTCCGAGGAAAGTATTTTGTGGGCAAGCACCCCTGCAATTCTGTGTGTGTGAGGCACACCCCCTAAACTTAAACCTACGCCAATGTCTTACAATACTGTGGAAAATAAGAAACGTCCATGTCAGTGATGCTTGTTTTATCCAATTTTCTTCACTCAGTCAGAACATGCTAAAATGGGTGTTGGATTGATTGACATATTTCTATAATATAGTTACAGTCCTGTGGCAGACCTTTGTTGTGGTATTATCGTGGTCATTTATTATCTCTGGCATTGGTTGCTGGAGCTGAATAAGCTGTATATTGTGTTAAGCTTTACAGTAGATTCCTGGCTACAGGGACTGGAAGTGGTTGTTGAGTTCATGCTTATTGACCTAGATGTTCATAGGTAGGTACTAGGCTATCAGCACTCTAGCCTATATAAGCCTAGCCAAAAAAAGTTCCCTGGCTTTTGCCTCTAAGAAAATTATTTTCCTGTGCCCCAGTCAAACAGATCCACAGAAGTGATCCCCGAGGTGAATTTCCTATTTCCCATCCAATTGTCAAGATTTTCCTTAGAGAGCTAATGAGGAGCTTTGTATAACATGAATGGGCAGTCTGTTCCAGAGCATGGGAAGTGTCCTGGACAGGAATCTATCCCTGTTCTCTTTATTATGGTGACAAGGTTTATGTCCCTGGAGTGTGTGACTTGGAGAGATTGGGATTTCTTGTAGCATGTCCAACAGATCTGGGTTTGATATGGCTTTGTATGTTAGGCAGAGGTTGCCTCTTGAGTAGGCGATATGCGATGGAGTAGAGCTGGAGTTTTTTTGAGACTGTCTGAGTATGGCATCTGTTTGAGTCCAGTAATCCTCTTGGTGAGGTATTTCTGTGGCCTATCCTGTTGATGTCTTGTGAGGTACATGCCAAATGGGGTGTGTACTCCATAATGAGTCTGATGAGGGATGAGTAGAGAGCAACAATGACCTCTTTTTCTAGAGGAGAACCCCTTTGTGATGGTGTCCTAGGTAAAAGGATTTCCTTACTACTGTGTCAATGTGATTTATCAAAGAAAAGACTGCTAACCACCTGTGTCCCAAGGTCTCATCACACTTTCAGTGTTTAGTAGGCTACCACCTATGTGGTAATTCATGTGTACAGTGTTTTTCCCAAAGGGGATGACAATGCACTTCTTGGCATTGAGCTTGAGGGCATGACTTTGGCACCAAGCATCAGTCTCAGTGAGGCCCATTTGTAGAATGTTCACATCATTAGGCGATTCTATTATGGCTCCTAGTTTGCAGTCGTCTGTGAACTTCATTAGCCAAAGATCTGCTGTGTTAGCCTGGACTTCTGAGAAGTAGATTTATTTATTTATTCATTTAATTTGCAGTTTGTTTTCCAGGATAGTCCATTGGGCTGCAAGGAGCCCATTTTCAATGGAGTCCTAGGGAAAAATGCTCCAGAAAAAAATACAGATACATAGGGAGGAAGTATAAAACCCATAGTAAAGTCCAAGTACAAATACTTGTGTACACATATCCATTTTTCATATTGTTAACATAATGCAAAAAGGGAAAAGATATACAATTAAAAAAAAAACATTATTCAACAAGAATCATTCAGTTGGAAATCCAGAAAAAATGTATTTATTTTATTTATTTATTTATTTATTTTTGAGATTGTGGTGGGGGATCTTTCAGTTGCAGGTAAATAACATCACAGGATGGAGTACTATCATAGGTAGTGATTGGCAATAAATGAGTTGGGAGGAATTAAGAGAACAGAATAATCTGAATTTAGGTTGGATGAGAGCAAGAGCATTTCCATTCAAAAGGATCATTCAGTTGTAGGTAAATAACATCATAGAGGATGGAGTGCTATACTAGGTAGTGATTGGCAAGAAATAAGTTAGGAGGAATTAAGAGAACAGAATAGTCTGAATTTAGGTTGGATGAGAGCAAGAGAATTTCCATTCAGAAGTAAGGTGAGAGTGCAGTGAGGTTTTGAATAAGGAAAGACTGTTGATGGTGCTGATAGAGAGAGCTAGGGAGTTTGAGGTGTGCTAGAGATGAGGACATAAGGTGATTCCCAGCCAGAGAGGAGGACATAAGGTGATTCCCAGCCGGACGTGAAGGTTTATGCAATTTAATTAGATTTGGCAATTGGATCTTGGTGATCTGTTTTGTGCATTTCAAAAATGTTTGCTAGGGAGGGGCAGAGAGATGGGTTGTGAATGAGTTTGTGTGCTTGGATGAGCTGGGTGTAGGTGAGGTGGTTAGGTAGCTCTAGCCAACTAAGTTGGTGAAGGCAATTAGTGGTGGGAGGAGGCTCTATGACCAGAAGCAAATTTTGATATCTTGTTATAACAGAATGAGAGTTGCCAAACAGAAGAGGACCCAGGACTGAGCCCTGTGGTACTCCACTTGTCAATGGTCTGAAGTTGGATTTGCAGTCAGCTACTTTCACTGTGTGGGTTCTGTCAGTGAGCCAGTTGGCCACCCATCTTGTGACATAGGGATATATGCCCAGTTTAGTGAGTTTATCTATAATTCCAGAGTGGGGTATGGTGTCAAAAATCTTGGCAAGATCAAGATAGGCTGTGTGCACCACCTTACCCTCATCTACAGCTCTGGTGACTGCTTCAAAGAAGTCAGTCAGGTTTAGGAAACATGATCTACCTTTTACAAACCCAAACTGAGTGGGGTCCAGAGTTTGGAGTTTACCTATATCTTTGTTTATAACCTCCGAGATTATATGTTCCGTGGCCTTGCAGACCAGGCTCGTCAGGCTAATGGGGAGGTAGTTCCTGGGGTGTGTGCTGGCACCCCTTTTGTGGAGTGGGATAACCATTGCTGTGTGCCATTCAGTAGGCACAAAGCCTCAACTGAGGCTGTGATTGAACATGGTACTTAGGTGGGGTGCCAGATCATTCTGTAGTTCATGCAGAAGGCAGCCTGGGATTTTGTCTGGTCCCATGGATGCTGTGTTCTTGGCTTTGGAGACAGCAGTCTTTAATTGTGCTTCCGTTATTACAGGGGCTTTGCATTCTTCCGGTATAAAGAAGGGCTCTTTGGGGGGTAAGGGGGGGTGAAGTTTGCACTGAACCTATCTGCCAGGATGATGGCAATATCAGTAGGTTCTGTATATCTAGTGCCATTGTGCTGTAGCTCAGAGCAGAGTGTTGCCATTGAGATTCTTGACATAGCTGTAAATGTTTTGTGGTTGTCGTTAAAATCAGTGGCAATTTTATTTTCGTAACTAGCTTTGGAGGACTTTGAGTGATCTCAGCTTCTTACTGAAGCTGACCATGGAGTTTCTGCAATCAGGAAATTTTACTATTTTGCAACAGCTTCTTCCTTCTGTTGTAGAGTTAATTTATGGCAGGGGACCTTCCTTTTTTTGTGGAATAGCTTCTTGGTTCTGTTGGGGTAGGCACGATCTGTGCACTCATGTATGTGCTTATACAGTGCAGTTGTAAAGGATTCCGCAGTCATACCACTATTTTCCATCTGTAAGGGTGTCGTGAAGTTTTCCATTTCTGTGTAAAGAAGCATGAAGTTGGCTTTGGAGAAGATTTTTATGGCAGTGTCCTTAATGGTGGGTGGGGGGCAGGATATGGATGTCTAGGGTGATTAGCTTGTGTTCGGATCTGACCAGTGAGCAGTTGACCTCAGGTGTGGAACATTGGTTGCCCATATTGGTAATGACCAAGTCCAGGATATTGCTACCTCTGGTGGGGGTATGGACAAGTTGATCCAGGGCGTTGGAATTTATAAATTCCAGAAAATGTTGAGCAAATGAGTTAGTACATGAGTAATTTTCTAGTTGATGGTGGGGTAGTTGAAATTGCCCATTATTACGGTATTGGACTGTACCTTAATATTATCCAGCATATCAAGAAACGTGGAGTAGGCATCCTCTGGCATGGCGGGGGATCTGTAATAAGCTACAACCTGGATTGCAGTCTTGCCCAGTGTTAGGTGCACTTGGATTATTTTGGATGCATTGTATTGAGCAACTAGCCTGGAGGTGTGGATATCCTTCATGAATATGGACACACCTACTCCGTGTTTTGGTCCAAGTTAGGTGGCCGAAAGGTGTGGTATGAATTATAGCCTGGTAATGCAGGGGTGCTCTCTGGAGCCTTGAACCAGGTCTCTGTCACTGCACAGATGTCTATGTTCTCCAATTTAAGGAGTGCCTCAAGTGAGTGCATTTTTAGGTTTCAACTTCTAGCATTGAGTAGTATTACCCTCAAATGTTGCTTGCTAGTACCTCCTACAGTGGTGAGTTTATCATTTGAACATTGCCTGAAAAAGGCACCATGGGGGGAGGCAAGGGCCTTAGCCAGTATCCAGAATCTCAGGGGCAACAGGTGCAGGCCATCTCTGGCAAAGCATCGTGGTCTGCTGATCATGTTGTCCCAGACAGACAGATACTGGATCCCCTTAGAATGACACCAGAAGCTTAGCCAATTGTTGAAGTCAATCATTTTGTCCTTGTACTGTGGTATCATTCTGGGTGATGGCAGGATGCTATTTAGGGCTAGGGTCATACCTGCCTGGGCTACATGATCCGAGAGCTCCTCCATGTGTCTCTTCATGTAGTCCAGGGAGGTACATCTTATGCCATTCACACCAACATGGACATTGACAGAGTCATATTTGTACTTATTGTAGAGTGAACTGACAGCGTGTCCTGGCACCCGACAGGCAGCTGACAGTAACTTTCTCCTTGTTTAGCCTGGTGAGTGGGACATCAGTGTGCCTGACTATAGAGTTGCCTATGACTAGTGCATTGGGTATGTTGTTTTGCCTTATGGGCTACAGTTGAGTGGCACACTTATTTTGTGGGCTGTGTGTCATTTGGGTAGTGTTGGAAGGGTGTTCTGGAATCTTATTTAGAAATGGCTTTTCGAGTTGAGGTTTGATTTCCTGATTTATCATATTGCAGTGTCTTGACAATAATGAGCAGGAGGAGTTGATGTGAAGTAATTACATTGTCAACTGTGCTAGCATGTCTGGCTGATGTTAATCTGAAATTCTGTACAACACATGTGCATATTATGCCAGATTAACTAGCTAAGCTATTGTAAATAAGTTCTTGTGTTGATTTATAGTCTGTTTATACAGAATGTTTTAAAGACTTGAACAGTGTTCCTTTACATTTCTAACTGTGCATGTGAAGAAGATTCTAAATGCAGACCGTCTCAGAATCATATGATCTGCAAATTGTCATCAGAATGTTGACAGTTGCTATGTGTTACTGTCTGAGGCTGAAAGACCAGAAGGAACTTTAGTAAACAGTTGTTGGTTGATTTTCAAAATATAAAATGAAAATTAGAACTGGAACAGTTGTGAGAGTTAAACTAGTCTATAAAAGAGCCTGCTGAAGATGGTTGTTTAGTTACAGATGTACTGTGCAGTAGATACCCAAAAAAGGACTTGCCAAGAACTGTAAGCCTGATTTTGCTCTGCTGTAATAATTTAGTTTAAATCAGGGACAATGTTATTTAGTCAGACAGGAATTTATAAGTGTTTTTCTATATGTTGGATTTCTATTCTTCCGTATTGATTCCATTTTCCTGGTGAATGAGTTTTGTTTGCTGGAAAGTGCAGTTTTATAGTTTTTAATAATTTTGCTCATTAAATATTTTTATTAACTTGCATTTTGTAGGCAAAAAATC